>NW_006920421.1:489891-507741 GCF_000344685.1 Gloeophyllum trabeum ATCC 11539 | reverse complement strand
CATAGTATATCTGTGCCATGTAAGTAAGCTACAACAGTGTGACAAAGGTATGTCTGTCTAAGAAAGGATTAACAAAGAAGGCAGGAGCTGAATCCAAGACGGTACTACTTGACCACTCCCGAGGAGCCACGGGACCCCACTTTGGGAAGAGATGTACACTGCGCTCGATCTGACAGACCGGAATGACACTGGCTAAACGCTCCCCATTCTGTATAGAACGTGAGACCTTATACATACCTGAATTTGCATCCGGAGTCATTGAAAATGCTGTAAACCACTCAACATATGCTAGGTGGCCTGGCGGCGGCCGCTTGAATAAAGTTGCAACTGCTCGAGGCGGTATGGAGAACACAACGCGGACCTGAGCAACGCGATAGCCTGAATGCGACTCAATATGGTCCCCTTAAGATAGTTATGAATACCTGACTCACCTTGCAAGCCAATAGTCCCGCTCCCCATATTTACAAGTACCGTGTCGAACCGAGGCGGAACTGCACGGTCGCGTGAATCCTGACGTGCCGGTCGTACATGTACAGCATCCGCTGAATCTAGTAGCGACTTGCGCCCGAAGGGGTCTGTGTTCCAGAACTTGATCTTGTGATAGACGGGGATGGTTTGGAAGCGGATGGTCAGACTTGCCGCCGCATCCTCGAGTTGTGCCCGAGAAAGTTGAGGATTGTGATACTGCACAACAAATCTAGCGAGAGCAGCATTAAAGAACTCTGCACCATATTCAGAGCGAACAGTAGGTAACGAGACGGCTTTCAGGGTTGGATGACGTGCCATGCGAAGATGGTCGTGCAGTCCGACATCTTCTGCCTTCGCAGCTGGCGCTGGACAACCCGCCATACGCCAGAGGATGTACTTCTCATGGCGTAAAACTTTCTCCCGTCGCTCTAGCCATCTTGTCATTTGAGGATACTCGTCCTTATGGTTTGTAGCACGGTATGCATCTTTCGCGTAGTCGATGTGCAGGCGTTCAGTGTATTCTGTGTTGTAATTGTCCGTAGTCCCAAAGATCTTGATGGAAGCGAGGTAGTGGAGTAATGCGTGTAATTTTGGGATATTGAAATCATTTCGGATACCAAGGTCCACAAATACAACTTTGTTCTCGTGAAATCGCTGTAGTGCACCTTCGAGGATTCTGAGGCTCTCGTCAGTGTGAACCGGATACTGTGCAAGATAGCAGAAATCCAAGAGAGCGCGGGTGGCGCGTACAAGGCGAATAGACGACAGACGATCGGGGAGGCGAATATCAATGACAAGGCCAAGCAGTAGTTGACACATCTGCGCATGCTCCCGGCCGGTGACCTTCGAAAGTGTACTGATACCCTTCATGAACAGCCGGACGTGGTGATTTGGGGGGAAACGGCGACAGCGGGCGTCGATCTCCGCGGCACCACACATCTTCGTGACCCATGATATGAAATGTTTCATCACGCCCTGGTAGAGTTGATGCAAGATGTCAGGCGTGATGGATTGGAAAATATTCACGTAGGGGAGATCTTCCCAGAAGGGATGTTGAATCGGCTTAATCCCTGCCTCGGCGCACGCCTTCACGAATGCTGTAGGTCCCTCCGTAATATGTCCGAGGGCATCGAGCACAACATCCATGTCCCGAAATGCATAAGGATTATCGGGGTCGCATTCCCCCAGCTCATCATGTGGGACGGGACATCTTGGGCACTGGCCCGTTTTGACCCCTGTCACAAGAACCTGCTCTGGGTAGTCCCCAACAAAGGTTGCAAACAATGGATGCACTCGTCGGTGCACTCCATCACCGCTCGCCATAATGAGACCTGTCTCACCAGCCTTCTTTAATGGATGCAGGATTCGACGAACACATGAGTGGAAGAGGTTCGCAAGGGTCCGACGGCGGGCTGCACGATTGGTAATGTGACTGAGACGGGTCGTCGGAAGATAGCCGAGAAGTACATGACCGCCGCGCGACGGCTTCCGCCGTATTTCCTTTGGTAGATTTCCTATTGTCATGTACACCGGATACGCAGACTTGTTCCCAAAGAGAGTAACCTGTGTCTTGTCGGACGATATGATGACCGGCACGATAGTTCCTCCAGGTTGTTTATGTTCAAGCTCTTTCTGTCATGAGTGAAGGAGAATCGTCTGATATTAGATACCCCAAAATACGTGGGTAGAAGTGCGGTCCACCGCTCACCTGCGTGGCCCACCACCACTTTCCCGTGTGCATATCTGAATACATTCGTACCGTCTTGTCCACATCAGCGTAATGTCGCTCCGGCGCAAAAATTAGGTCCGCAGCGAACTCCGGATCACCATACAGAGCGCGTATGCACTCTAATACATCACGGTGATAGATTTCAAATGCTTCTCCGGCGACGACTACTTCCTCTCGTTTGAACTTTGGGCGACCAGGTAAACTGTCAACTATTTTATTCAAGGAGTCAGAATCCTTATAGGATAACCCCAACGTCTCTCGGATCTAGAAGAGCATTCAGAAATGACACCTGCGCAATCTTTAGAGTAAGTCTCACTCCTTCGATTTGCAACAACTCCGTCAGAGCTGTTGAACTCGGTCCTCTCAGTTTTGCCCATCGCGCCAACTCCCAATCAAGCTTCGAGGCAAAAGGTGCCCAAAAACTGGCTGAGGAACCGGCCATTGCATGCATATACTGACTATACGAGTTCACTGCTACCTCAGCGTCTTGTATAGGTGCGCCAGCATCACCATATCGGAACTTCTCAACGATCGGCTGCTTGCGGAGGGTCTCCTCGGCATTGGCTCTCCCCACTCGTTCTGTAGAATCCCCGGGGTCAGATGCAGCAGAGTCGGTATCCGCTTCATCCCAGTCATCGGCATCTGGGCGTGGACAGGCAGGTACCTCGGGTTCCCACCTTATTTCATGGTCAATGTCATCTTCTTCTGACTCGTCTGACTCTGCCTGATCATCTCCAGATTCCTCCGAGTCGGGCAAGCCGTGATCCTGGTCTATTGCTCCATCATCCACGTCCATATCCACCTCCGCAGGAAAGTCCTGGGCACTGTAGTGAGCGCCAAAGAAGTCTCCCGCGAACCTCGGCAGCCCTGCATCGTCCGCGGGCGTGACATTCTTCTTATCCTGGTGGTCCGGTCGATTGGTATTATGAGGTGTGGGGACATATGACTGATTTTGTTCGTATATGGCCTGACAAACGGGGTTGCGTGTGCGTTGCAGATGATGGGTGTACCCAGCAAGTGTGAATGATATGCTGCAACCAGAGCAGACGACCATAGTCCAATAATGAAAAGCGTACCAATACAACTAACAGCGCGAGTTCGCAACGCGACAAACATCACGTGTCGAGCGTTGCGGCACCAGCCGCTGCCCAGTCGGCAGGATGAGCTGCGACACGCGGGACTCTACGCCCTGACTCAGCAGGCCAATGTAACGCCACCCGAAATTTTCGCCTCTCCATCCTCTCCATCTCCCTGGCTGCAGGGAGGGCAATCCTCGACGTACCCATGTTCTGCTAACTGTGACCGGTGGAATGTCAAAACACACATCAGGAAAATCGAGCAGCTCTGGTCTGACTCCCAGTCAGAAGGCGGCCCAGACCAGAGCCATCAACCGCAAGCGTCAAGAAGAACAAGATGCAAAAGAACTGAACAAGCCGACTGGTAAGTCTAATCTGTTCACTCAGAGACAGATGGACCGGCAGCAAACTCACTAATATCCCTCTAGTTCCTCGTGATGCTAAGAGAAAGGCTGCGGAAAATCGTGGTATGCGCGTTCTCTAGCAATGCGGACCTGTCTTCCAGACACTGATGTGAACATTGGTCGTAGTATGGGTACAGAAGAAACAACCTTCCCAAGCCCCGGGTCGGAAACGTGCGGGGTCTGTGATGGCACCCGCAACAACAAACCGGACCAAAAAGACCAAGAAAGGTAACGATGGTCCGCCCAGTCCCCCGTCGTTCCTATTTATACTATAGTACAGATGATCATACGTTGGACAAGCCTGAGACCGATGCAGCGGCTGCACGGACCCGCTGTGAGCGATAGTAATGACTTACACGTTCATTGTGTGACTTATTTACTGACAGCTTACAAACCGGCGGTCATCACATCTGATTCAGAAGAGTCAAATACCCCGTCCAACGCGGATGACAGCAACAGCAATGGGGAGGACTATGCTGAGCAGGAGGCAGAGATGATAGAGTCTGATGACGAGCGCCTTATGCGGATGCCTGCAGGTCCGCTTGCGGATGCCCTCGAGTATGAGGTGAGTAACAATCATCAGATGGTCATGCCACCGATTAGACGACGCTGGGTCTAGGCTCCGTCATTCAACGATGCCGCCGAATACCCCAGCGACGATGACTACGACATAGTCTTGCACGCACCGCCGAAGATGCGGCGTAAGTCAAGCGCCTCGTCTTTTAACTCAAGCACTGTCAGCATTCCGGATGTTGAAGACTCTGACGATGAGGCTCCATCGGCACCCCGACGCTCCTCGATGCATTCGACTAAATCTTCCGCTCATTCAATTCGAACGTATGATAGCGTGGGTTCGGGTAAGGCACTGGTCCATGGGGCTCCCAAGGCGATTGATCTCTTTGAGGACGACGACCATGTTATCGGGGAGGGCCGTCAGAAGGCCAAAGGCGTCATTACCAAGGTAAGTCCTTCAGACCTCCCGCATTCCACTCCCTAATTCCGAAAGTCATGTTCTGAAGGGCGGAGACAAGAATTCAAGTTCCGCGCTATCTAGTCAGACAGCATACACGGTCGAGGGTAAGCTCCACAAGAAAGTGAAGTCAAAGCGTGAGCAGGATCACGAGCAGGAGGTGCGCCAATCTTGTTACATAGTAACTCCCCCAATATTCTCATCCCAGCATTGAGGCACCCATCTGGCCTCGACATCATGAAGACGTTGACCAGAAGAAGTTAAGGCGGGCTCATCGTAAGGGCCTTAAGGCGGTTACTCATCGCCCTGGAGCCCGTGATGACGATGACATTATCCTGGTCGCCTCGGATGACGCCGACAATTCATATGACATGACAGTGCTGATTTACAATGAGCGTGGTAAGCTCAATCTTACATCGCAGACACAGGAGATCCAGGCCGTTGCGCGCAGAGGCATTGACTACATACACGTTCAAATTTTCACGAAGCACGCCTACCCCGATTCCGGCAAACGGAATGAAGTAGCACTCGACGCCTGTGCAAGTGCAGCTGAGGACTTAGGGCCTCACTACAAGCCAATACTGGACCTCCTGCGGGACAAGACACAAGTAGAGTTTCGTAAAGCCGTTGCTGATATTGTGCGTAACTGTCATTCCATCTTACAGTACTAACGGTATTTCCGACAGGCTGACGGCCGGATCAGTACCATACGCCGTGACGTCAAGAGTATTGCGTCCGGACATTGTGTCGGACACTACGGGCTCAGGCAAGATAGTGCCACATACGTCAAAAATCTCCTGCAGGCTCAGCGGTACATCTTTGAGGGAGATCACCGGGTATGTTGTCCCACTTCTCCGTCTTCTGGTGCTTACCCTTTCGATTCAGGAAGGACGTGTGAACTACAAGCTTCCCTGGCGTCAGGGGGCTATTGTAGCTATCCTGCGGCAGGCGTTCAGTGCGGTGTTGACGATGGTATGGCTGGGTGACGAGGCAATGATGGTGTTGCTGATGGTGTCGGTGACAACGTGGTAGGACAGCAACGGAAGGACCTTTCTCGTATCGGCTAGTAAACTGGACACAGTCCCGTTGGGTACTGTATGGAGTGTTAGTACACCATGACGGCTTCATTCGGCAGGGACGGCTTACTGGAACTATCGGGCAATCGTTAGTGAAGCCTGTAAGCGTCAAACGGATAAAAGACGAACCTTGGAAGAAGAAGCGTAACATTCCCCGTAAGGAGACTCAGGAAGCCAGTCAAGTCGGAGGCGGGGATCTGACCCAGCAGGCTCGCCATGTCGTTGAACTTCGAATCTTTCAGGCCCGCGACTAACGCGTCGCCTTCGATGGGTGTCATGGGACCTTGGGCGAAGGCGGAACATATGTACAGAAAGAAAGGAAATGAACTGAAATGCATAACTGAGGAGAAAAAAAAGGGAACGGTGGGCGGTGAGAAGGCGAAAGGGGGTATTACTGGTTTTTATACGCTGGCATTAGCGCTCATCCTTGGGTATTGAGAGTTACGGAGACAGGCTAGCCCGCTTCGAGGTCACTGTCCACGAGAGACGGTATCATTATGATCATTGCGGCGGTTCAGTGGGAACCTGATAGAGACCCCATGTATGCATGGGCCGTTGCATATATCACCATTTATGCAGGGACTGTGGGCGTAGAGGTAAGTAATAGCTAGCGAAGAAGCTAGCATTCCAGTGCGTTGGCACTGACCATCAGCAAATGTGTCTTTGTTGCGATCACGGGAAGACGGTCCTACTGCAGACTGCCCGAGGAGCCCTTGCCAATGAGTGGAAACCCGAGCTATGGTGATTGATTGCCAGCTTGAACCGTCAGTGGTAATTAAGGTAGTAGCTATTATAAAACAGCTAACCACGATTATTGATGGAGCGAATCGCGCTCCGGTAGCGTAGCCACCTGCGACGCTCGACATTTCTATATCGAGTAAACCGTCCGCCATTTTTGGTATGTTGTGGTGATACGCATTGTTTCAGTCTCACTTCCACGTCCTGCAGCATTGATTGTAGCATGTTACATGTAAGGTCCAACATAAGGGGAATGCCCTCGGCACCATAATTGGATTGAAAAGAAATAAATGTTGTGGTGAGGTCGCTGGGAAGGGACATGTGCCGGGACTGTACGCGCACAGTCTACGGACAGTTGCACAGTGTTGTCCCAGCACAGACTGGTATCAAGTAAATACTTCGTGTGGACATTTGTGCTTGATCCGCCCTCCCGCCCAACGTGCTCAGCGCTCAAATGCCTTGGCCCCCTCCTTGTCATCACCGAGGATGCGCAAGACATCTGAGTCACGACTCGGACTTCACTTGTCGGCAATGTCCGAGAGTGACCTTGTCAGTATTCCGACTAGTCATTATTCACGGACTTCAAGAGCGTCGCCCGGAAGCGGAAGGGGACTCATGCGGAAAACTCGAAAGGAAGAGAATATCAGCCGTATCACATCCTACAGTACTGGAAACGATGTCCAAGTCAATCACGCCAAACGTGTCGGTGCCCAAACTTCCCAGTAACTTATATGTTCTGGTTGTGGTGGATCAACCTCCTTCTCTCCATCTTCCTACTTTCCAGCAGACTCATATGACAGACGACAGAAGCGCCACCAAAGCGGAGGAATGTCGGTTGTTCCAAAGTTGGATGAATGATTCCGTCCGGGAAGCAGACTCGGCCCTGAAAGTCAGACGATCGAACTCGCTGGACGTACTGTATTCCAACGTCCGATCTGCCCTTCAATGCAAAGTTACAAACGGCACATTCAGGGAACATTCAGGATCTCCAACTATCAACGTCCCTACTGCCAAGAGCTATTATTCGGTAAGCACATTGCTGTAACCTCGACACCCCCCGCAGCGCACGACCTGACAATTGCAATTGATGTCGATGATTCATGGTTTCGTCTTTTACCACTATGTCAGACAAATAGTCACCTCTGCATCACTATAGGGTTTGCGGTGAAAGGCGGTGAATGTGGAGTCAGAGGCGGTACAAAGCATTGTAATCCGCTCCACAGATGAACCGGTACCAAATCAATCCGGTCCAACTCAAAGCGCCGTGACGTTGTGTGACGTGTCGTAGCATGCCTATATATGGTGACGCTGTAATGGCGGGGGATACACAAGATTCCACAAACTCTACGGTCATGTCTGGGTCTACCTCAACGCCTGAATCAGCCGGTTCGGAAATATCAAGCACGAGCTCTAAGAAACGAGGTGTACGAGGTGTGTGTAACCCACCTGCAGCAGTCTATTTTTCTTATACCCTTTGAGCATGCGACCTTTGTCGCAGGAGCAAGATTCGATGCGAGAGGTCTTCGGAAGAGCGTCCTTGCATGGCCTGCTCGGCAACAGGAACTGGTAAATAAATTGCTGGTAATGCTCATAGCGAGCTGTACTAAAACTCTGTTTAGAGTGCGTGGTTTCAGGTACGTGCTATTATGCAAATTCCGAGGTTCAGCCATCCATCCTCTGTCAAGGCCCTATTTTCAAGCGCGGACCGCCAAAGGGCTACATTCAAGCGCTCGAACAGAGATGGTACCGCTCGGAATCAATCCTAGCCGTCTTGATGTCCTCTCCCCATCCTGCCGCTCGAGCCGTAGTTGGCCTGCTGCAGGAAGATCCGCTCGCCCGCGAGGTCTTACAAGACGTGAATGTCGGCCCTCTGGTACGGGCTGATTACCTGTCACTGCGCAATCAGATCTAATTGATGTCATTTAGGGTGCCTCAGGCCGCGCGGCTCTGACCGAACGCGCTACGATGAACGAGGTGCTCAGCTACCTTGCACAACACGAAGACTCGCTCTCCGCCTACGGCGCCGGGCGTGTGCCCAGCCGGCATTCGCGCGCGACCCGCGAGGAAGTTTCCAGCCAGAGTTAGCAGGCCGTTACTCTGCTGCGTCGCGTCCCGCTTTGAACATTGTTGGGCCCATTATTAGCCCCGCCGATGTCGTTTCAAGACCTGGGTAGGTGGCAAGATCGTCTTTCTGCCTATCTCGCGTTTCCTCAATACCCCGCTCCCCCCAATGTGCAAATAAATACACAGGACTACGGTTATCCCGGTGACGTGCCCGCGGCTGCGAGTCACAGCGCGCTGCCGATGCTCAGTATGAGCCCCTTGTACTCGACGGAACCTGCGCATGGTATGTCGATGTCCCTACTTTATCCTGCGCCGCAGTACTAATGGTTGTTTGACGTAGACCGCCTGTTCAGCCCCTCTACCATCTCAGAGACAGTCGACGCGTTCGGATACCTGTCGGTTGACGAGAATCAACAGGTACATTACGTGGTGGTACTCTCCTGATTGGGCTTATGAGCATTTTCATTAGCTTCGCTACCATGGAAGGACCAGTGACCTGTCTGTTGTTGGTAGCGAACAGGGTTCAGACGGGCGAAGTGGCATCTGGTACGTATTCTTGCCCCGTCTCCCATTTCCGTTGCTTATTCTGTGCCAGGCAACTGCCTTCGGCTGGGACTCGTTGTGCAGTGTCCGAGGACGATGCAAGGGCAGATGACGTTCGATTTCAACTGCCTTCCGGCGAAGAACAGGAACACCTTGTGACCGTGTACTTCACTCATGTGCACCCTATCTTTCCCTTGATCAGCAAGCGGCAGTTTATGCAGGAATTCAGAAATAGGTGCGTCTTGCGCCCTATACGTTGTCAGATCGTAATGTTGACTTTCTATGATAGCCTCCAAGGGTGTGTAAATCGGACAGGTTCCTGGTTTGTCTCTCAACATTCTGTTTTTAGTGGGACGCCGCCGCCGGAGACGCAAAGTCCATGGAAGAGTCTCCTGTTTGCCGTCTTCGCACTTGCTGAACGGTACAATGCGGCAATGCAGGCCAGTCCTCCGGTCGAAGATCCCTCGCGAGGCCGCGGCTTTGCCCAAGCAGCCCGGCAAATCCAACGTTTGTCCAAGTTGTCTAGTCGTACATCTACATTTGTTGACATGGACGTAGTGGCAAGCCTCAAACACAGTCATCCGTGGTTCTGCCAAGCTCTCATACTTATGAGCGTCGGAGAATTCGTGATAGGTAATCGTAGGTAGCGTTTTTCCTTGTTCTTCTACTGACGTTCGCATCAGAAGGATCTTCCGAGCAGGCGTACATATTTAGTGGTCTGTCGTTGCAGCCACCACAACACTGACCCATGTGACCGACCGAATATTATTGTAGGAAATGCCATCCGGATGGTAAGTCTTTCTCGGGATCCCTTTGGGTCTTCAATCACGCTAGATGCATGTTTGGCATACAGGCGTACGCCCTTGGCTTGCACCGCGACCCCGCGAAGTGGCGTGTCCATGGCGAGGAGCTGTTCTCGGAGGAGGAGAAACAGAGCAGGAGGGTCACTTGGTGGGCGTGCTGCATTGTCGACAGGTACGTTCCCGTTCTTCAATATTGCGTGGTTGGAGGTGCTGACATGATTGTAGACGCCTGAGCGTGTTTTTGGGTATGAGGAGCGTCTGATGAGGTCGAAACGTTTTAATTGCGCAAAAGGCCGGCCTATCCAGATACAGGAGAGTGATCATGATGTCGCGTTGCCCACTATGGTCGAGGTACGTTACCCTGTTGTTTCGAATGGACGAGATCATTCACTGTGGTTGGTTTTCATAGGACGAGGAGGCGGCGCTGTCCCAGGCAATGGGCGACCACCCAGCTCCTCCTTCGAGTATGCCTACCGCGCAAGGTGTTGCGGAGTGTTTCCGCGCCACTGCGTCTCTATGTATGTTCCATCCACTCGACTACCGTCTGTCGCTGTCGTGCCGTCTGATCGTGCTGATGCTGCAGCTGCAATCATCGCGGACATCGTGAGGGAGCTGTACGCCACCAAGAGCATCACGCCGAACCCGCTTGGCACTATCCAGGTCCTGGACGCGCGGCTGACGGGTTGGTACACCTCGTTGCCGGCGAGTTTGCTGTATCACGCGTCGGCACAGCTGGCGACAGCGCCTCCACATGTTATTATGCTGCATATCGAGTACTGGTATGCTGTGATGATCCTGCATCGTGCTATGTGAGCATATTGTATTCCATGAGATTGGGGTAATAGTGGCTGATGTGGTTCTTCTACAGTCTGCCCAAGGAGTTACGGTATGTCGGTGTATTACCCCATTGAATAGGAGGCTCATAGAAAGTGTAGTGGCGAAGTTGCTTTGCACCGACAAGCCCCGACTCAAGATATGATCCGGCACCTCGAGAGATGTCAGACAGCAGCTGCCAAGATTAGCTATATCGGTACGCATTGCGTTTCGTCAGTCGATGATACTCCTAACGTAGCTTATATAGTGGATGTCCATCGAGAGGTCACCGGGTTGAGATTCAATCCCCCTTTCCTCACTTCGCATATTCTGAGCGCAGGGTACGTGGATTATATACTCGTAAAAGGCGCCACGTTGAAAATGATACTCGTCCTCATAAGCGTGACACATGTTCTACTGCGTGAGTGCCTCCTGCCCGATTGACACCACATATACTGATGCGTGAATGAGCAGTCGGTCTACGTCCAATGGATGAAGTCGCCTCCCGCGGCCTCGCCCAATGCCTCATCGCACTGCAATCCATGGAGGCGTGGTGGCCCTCCGCGGAGATCGCCAACGCGCTCCTGAAGGAGGTTAAACAGCGCTTCCTCGACCACCGCCGGGTCTCCCCCGGAGCTGATCCGTACAGGCAGGGCTACGTCGCGGACCCGCTGCACAGCCATACGATGGCGCAGATGCTCGGGCTCAATATGACGGCGATGAGCGCGGGCGCGGGGATGGCGCCGCCGCACCATGCGTATGGGTGGGTGCCTGAAGGGATGTCTGTGGACGTGGGGGGTCCGGTCTCGCCGATTGCGCGTGCCAGTACTAGTGGGCAGCCGAGCGCGCCTTTTGTGGAGGGCCATCGCAGTGGGCGTGCAGTCCAGCCTGACATGGACATCGGTAATGCATGAGCGGAGAACCATAGCCGCTGGTGGGGAGAGGTGAATTTCTTTGAGCCATGGTACCGGTCATTATGGATGTTCTCTGTATGCCGGATTTTCGAAGTTGCTTCTCAGTCATGGTCGCTATGATGTTACTATTAGTACTCTATGCTATCCTGCGATTGCTGGTCTGTGGACAATATTGCCGCTTCATCGGTTATAAAACGAATCGCTGGCCCTTCTGAGTCCCGACGGCTGGCAGCATCGTTACTGGGCAGGGAATGCTGCCCAACGAGATGGACATGCTGGACCCCCAAAGTGACAGTCACATCCCGACGGGTGTCGGGTCACTGGTCACATCCCGCCTCGTCTCAGACAACCGCCATCCTGAGACAACCTTTGCAGCTTTCGCCAGTCTTTTCGTCGCATGAAAGCTCTTATTTTTTCCTCAGAGGCTCCGGTCTCCTTAATTGTCAAGTGCTGCCGGCCTGTCTCATCGAGGGCGCAAGTCTTGAGCCTGAGCACGAGTCTCTAGATGGACTGAGTCTGCACTCTGCGGATCTCATCGACTTTTTGTTTTCCTGGATGTCTCGGAAAGGATTACGATGCGGACCGTCGACGGCCCTTCTGGCGCGCAGATGCCTCTGTGGACCGATGATGGCTCTTCAGGTCCGTCGACGCCTTCGACGTGTCTGTCGGGCCATCAGCGCCCCGCATAGGCATTGGCGGGAACTCGCTCATAATCCGCTGGCCGCTGGCCGCCTGACGGACAAGTCGTCATTAACCGATGGGAGGCCTCGAAAGCTATAAAGGCCCTCGCGATTTGAGAACAGGCGTCCTCACAACTTGACCACCAAAACCCACTTCGCCTTCGACCGACGTGTACTCCTAGTGCTCTCTTGACGAGAACTACTACAAGTCCTTCGCAAGCCGCTATACACCCTAGCGCTTCTCTTGATCACGACGAGACTCTCCACCCTTCCACAAAATGAAGATGAGAATTGTATCTGGCTCTTCGCTCTTCCTCGCTTCCCTTGCTCTCTCTTCTTCTTCCACTCTCGCCGCCCCGGTCGGCGAGTCTTCAAAGTCTAACACTCACAGTCAGTCGGCATCGAAGGAGGCTGGTTCCTCCTCCAACACTCTAAGTAAGTTCTCGTCGATGTATGCATCCCTTGCTACAGCGTGCTGACATACTGCTCTCACAGCTCGTCGAGTCGATGTACCCCAAGGCTGCCAGCTCCACAACTCAGTAAACGGCTTACCTTTCATCGGGCCCAACATCGGGTCCATGACCGGCGCCCTCGGCCTCTGCTCCCCCGATAACGCGGCCAGCCCCCTCCCGGACAACGCAGCCGTCAACGCGGTCTCCACCAACACCGACCCGTGCAGGGCCGGTGACATCCTCACCAACCTGCCGATCGTCGGCAGCGCACTCGTGCCCCTCGTCGACGCGGTACACATGTGCCACCGCAAGGTCCCGCCGGCGACGAGCCGACGCGTCCTCACTACCTACGAAATCGTCCAGATCCAGGACGCCGTGAGCAGCGCTGTTGCGAGCCTCGGGGACGCCGCGCGCACGTCTGCTGCCAGTGCGGCGGAGAGCGGGAAGCCTACGGGTGTGCCGGTCAATATGGTGATCGAGGCATCAATCGACACACCCTCCCTCCCATTCCAGGGTTCATCCAGCGCCCCTGCTTCGCCGTCCACCAGCACTTCTTCCATGACAGCCGATTCCCTCCCAACACTAAGCATGCCTGTCGCTCTCCCCATTACACCCTCGCCTTCGCTGCCCGTCAGCGCACCCACTCCCTCTGGCGTCGCTGCTCCCGCGCTGCCATCGATACTCGTGGTTGACAACATCGTGCTGCCTGTAGCCAGTGATGTACCGGCCCTTCCAATCTCGCTGCCTGCCTCCGGCATGCCGAGCCCTTCCCTGCCCGTCTCCCTTCCAGCGGCGGTCCCGACGAGCGTGCTCTCGTCTGCGCCGTCGATGGTGCCCCGCGACCTCCCCGTGCCGGTTCCCAGCATCGCAATGCCTCCGTTTCCTATCGTTCCCCCGGCGCTTCCTATCTCTTTCCCTGTCTCCATTCCCTCTCCACCTGTGTCCGCACCCTCTCTTCCGGTCGCCGTTCCCTCTAACCTCCCTCGCGGCCTTCCCAATCTCCCCGTATCTCTCCCGATACCTTCGCTGCCGATATCAGCGCCCTTCGCATCCATGTCTGCGCCTTCCCTATCAGTGACTGCACAAGGCGAGGTATCCACGGACGCCGCAGAGGTGCCCAGGCCAATAACCGCCCCCGGCCCCCTTCCCGTCAAGCCTCCCGTCGCTCCCATCCAACCTCCTGCAGTGCCAATCTCACCATCTGCCTCGCTCCCCGTCACGAAGCCCACGCTGCCCGCGTCCATGACGACGAACGTCAACTTCCCCCGCGATGTTCCCTCTGGCTCGCCGACCCCATCATCGATGCCTGTCCCCCCACCCGTCTCCCCCTCGGCGCCTGCCACCCCATCGCAGTCTAATGTCGCGCAGGCAAACGCGAACGCTATCCTCCCGAATGACCTCCCGCCGCTGCTGAAGCCCTCGGGCGTGGATAGCCTGAGGAGTGTGATGGCAAGTCTGAGCGCTGCTGTGCCTACGGGGAGTGCGTCGGCCGTCAAGTATGCACAGGCATAGAGGAGGGATGTATTTATTGGGGTGTGTATGATAGAAATTGTAACAATTGAATGTCTTGCACTCCATGCGTTGCGCGACAATGGCTTTTCGACTCCTAAGTGTTATCAGTTCTCATTCGTGTGCCTCTTCGCCTTTAGGTGTCAGCTATTCCTTCCCATGCTTCACCTCGTATGCAGTTGGTTCTGAATGGTGAGTATGTGCGTTTTGTTCTTTGGCGCATACACTGACGCCCTGCAGATGCGGTCTGATTTGACGCGCAGAGTCCTCAGTGTCGTCTGCTTTACTATATGCTCAATTCAATTTCGGGTCTGGAGATAGATTCTGATAGTAAGTTTGCGATACATGATCCGATGCGTTTATATGTACACTATGAAGGCTGCACGTGCCATACTGTCATATCCTCACCGAGCAACCACCCTAGTTGGGTACTCCAAGGAATACGGTCTTGAACCAGAACGCATCGTCGATACGTCCCTCCTTGATGAGCGCCTCCGCCTCGGGCTTGATGCTGTCCAAGAAGTCCTTCTTCGTCTTCGTCGGCTTCCACCCCAGCGCACGGGCGCGATCGGCCTTGCACAGAGAGTTGGTGCCGAATATTGGCGCCTGTTTCGTTCCGTCAGAGGTGGAATGGCACACTATGATTTGGGGACGTACCCCCGCAAAGTATTTGCCCAGTTGCTCCTGGGTCCAGGGCGTAGGCTCGGCCTTGTCGGTACGGCCCAGCTGGACGAGGGCATCACTGATAGCCTTGGCGGCTTCGTAGAACTGGTAGTACCCGTTCTCCGCAAAGTAGAAGCCCTCGCGGCCGTGCGCGGTCTTCTCGTCCTTGCGCGCCGCGTCAAACAGGACGATGTACAAGTCCGCGACTGACGGAGGGGGCTCTTAGCTGCAGATGTCGCGTAGCGGAGACTTATGCGGTGACTCACCATCGTCGACGGAGACGAGTGACCAGAGATTCTTTCCCTCGCCCATCAGCCCGCTGGCCTTGCGGTGCCACGCTACCTGGATGAGGGAGGGGATCTGGATCGAGCCCGGGTTGCAGATGCCCTTCTCGAACAGAGGCCCGGAGGCGCGCCCAAAGATGGTGGGCGGGACGACGATATGCGTCCGCGCGTATCCTGTAGGAGCTCGTAAGATGAAGAACTGGAGGAGAGAAGGAGCGGGTACGAACCTTCCTTGCTGGCTTCTACGATGGCGATGTCGACGTTTCTGTGCGGTTGCGCGGGATCCAGAGCTTCGATCCTGGGTATGTCCATGTCGGAGTAAGCGTTGTCACTGGCGTATTTGCCCTGTGCGTTGTCAATTATAATGGCTATAATCGGTATGTCAGTGACACTCCCCGTTCGACGAAACCCCAGGTCTCATACCTGATCCTGACTAATCAAGGACGTCGAGTCAGGGAGGGATGTTCACAGAGAGTGCGCGGAATTGTACTAACAGTATGAATTAGGATGGGTTGCTTCCCGGTCTCCGCGTGTCTTTTCTTCAGACCTTGGAGAATAGCCTTCGCAGCGGGGAGGTCATCACAGTTGGCCTATGGTCGAGAGCAGGTCAGCATCGGCACTCCATTTCTCAACATCGATTATTCTTACAATGGCGAAAAAGACGTCAGCGGTGGACGCTGCAGCCTCCAACTTGTCCAAGTCGGAGTAGGAGCCGATCGTGGTCTTCACACAGAATTCCTCAAGTAGCTTGGCCTTCTCGACGTTGCGCACCAGGGCGGTGATACTAAATGAGGTCCTTTCGGGATGTGCGAGTAAGCGTTGAAGGACAGAGCCTCCAAGGTAGCCTAGGGGGCCGTGTTAGTTATATAATTAATTTGCAGTCTTCAATGCTAGCAGCTTACCTGTCGCGCCGGTGATGAAAACGTTGATCTTGGTGGTCATTGCAGAAATTTCGATGAGTGTTGTTGATACTGATGTTGTTCCGAAGGATGTTGTTGGTATTGTCTCGAGCTGCCGCCCCCATTTTATAGCTTTTTTGTGAGTAGGCTGAGGAACTTCCTCGTCGATGGCCTTCGACTAATGGGTCTTTGAAATATTCACTGCACCCGTCCATCAGTCATCCGTCGCGAGGACCTGTGCAGGATTGGATATTGAACCTTCTCTCATTATGCATCACAACCAGGTTCGCCATCGGCATTGTAGCCTGAGCACTGTACGGAGGCCGTACTTCGCCGGCGTCCACAAGCATTATCGGTGCAGGGATGATTCAGGTACTCCCTTTGATCAGTAATCCACGGCGAGAACTGGGGAGACTCTTATCAAGAAAGACTATCAATTGATCTGCAATCAAACCTTATGACGGGAGGTTAGCACATTAGCGCCCGGCCACTTACCAACGGGAAGTCCGATGTACGCGGCAAGGGCTGGCAAGGGCGTTTGGACACATACATCACAATCTGGCGAGTCCCTGTCTGTTCCTGTAAGTTAATGCACATAGCTTTAAAGAGAGACACAACATGCCAGTGGCCACTTGCAGGAATACGACACAGCCATACGCCATTATTTGCTGACCATGGACCGCTGACGCAGGCAAGTAGATCCAACTCCAAATAATTCTAGGAGGAACTGAGGGAAACTCTCAACTAAGAGAAAATCCGCCACTCCTACCCACCCGATCCTGATGCGAATCCGAGTCTTCAGGCAACTGACAGTAATTATTTGGCAGACTAGAATCCGGGATAGAACATAATGAGCAAGCCTGAGTCTTGGACTTTTACCTCATCCAGTGCACCCTATCCGGGCTATCCAAACTACGGCTGGCGTGAAGTAAAGGTGTTGAGGCTCATATTTCTTCATTGCACCTGATGCTTGAGCTGGGGTCCAGCCGGCACTGTGCGCGCCAGGCCGGCCTAAATTAGACCGGTAATGGGTCAATTTTGTACTTTCGGCCAAAAAGTGGTCGAATAAGGTCGAAATAGCTTGCCGTATGGAAACCAGTTGGAATTCCGAACTTGGGCATTCCATACGATAAACGGTCGAATTCTGTCTGTTGAATCCGCAGCAGCAGTCGTGAGAACCCACAGGTCGGAGTTCGAAGATCGGAATGATAGCCCCACTTGCGTCACTTCGTGACATGTTCAACTTGCCTCTGACCTCGACGCCGGCCCTTGCCATGCGCTCGCTGTTGCGCCGTCGTCGCCGTCGTCGCCGCCGACGCCGCAGTGAGCAGCTCCGCTGGTATACATGGCCCTTCTTCCCCGTGTTATGATTTTCCCATGCTTATCTCATTCCATTTCCATTCCGAGCATTGCTATTGGACAGTACCTTTCTCCGAGTAGACCTTCCCATGGACGCTATCTTCTTCTCACACGTTATCTTCCTTGACTCACCTTCTACCAATGGGCGCCTTTGTATTTCTCATTTCTCTGAGTTACGTTCTCACAGGATGGCTTACGCGTCCTTTCTTATTGTTCTCTTCTTTGGGTATTAACCCCTATACCAGTTACTATATATACTGTAGGAAAACCCATGTATTCCTTAGTTCAACCTCCTGTTGAATACAGCGATTACCTGGACTCTTGACTTGACCGTTGGCATTGGCCCGGCCAGACCTACCTTTCAGTACGCTTACTGAGGTAGTGACGACATAACTGTTGGCACGTG
>NW_006920421.1:451857-489386 GCF_000344685.1 Gloeophyllum trabeum ATCC 11539 | reverse complement strand
GTCGTCGCCGCCGACGCCGCAGTGAGCAGCTCCGCTGGTATACATGGCCCTTCTTCCCCGTGTTATGATTTTCCCATGCTTATCTCATTCCATTTCCATTCCGAGCATTGCTATTGGACAGTACCTTTCTCCGAGTAGACCTTCCCATGGACGCTATCTTCTTCTCACACGTTATCTTCCTTGACTCACCTTCTACCAATGGGCGCCTTTGTATTTCTCATTTCTCTGAGTTACGTTCTCACAGGATGGCTTACGCGTCCTTTCTTATTGTTCTCTTCTTTGGGTATTAACCCCTATACCAGTTACTATATATACTGTAGGAAAACCCATGTATTCCTTAGTTCAACCTCCTGTTGAATACAGCGATTACCTGGACTCTTGACTTGACCGTTGGCATTGGCCCGGCCAGACCTACCTTTCAGTACGCTTACTGAGGTAGTGACGACATAACTGTTGGCACGTGGCCCAGTTATCTCAAGACGACTAGTTAGGACATCGCTTCCTAACACCCCGGTGAGCGTGTACTGTCGCAGGCTAGATGATGGCCGCAGTTCGGTCACTAAGGTGCGTCCATTCTCTCGATCCTGCGTCTCGACGAAGTCTAATACGTGTCTGTGTCGTAGGCCTGATAGTTGGTTGGTTGTTGTAAAGTGAGTATGGTACCCGTTGTACAATATGTTTACTGAATCTAAGATATCTCGATAGGATCAGTGTATCAACCACCTTGCCGCCATCTCCAGTGTCGAGCTATGCGAGTACGTGAGTGCTTCCTTGAGGCTGTGGTATGACTTCTACTGATCTAACATCTGGCAGGTAGTCTTTGTGTTGTTGCTGTTGGTAGGGATTTGAATAGGGAGCCCCGAGGAGGGGGGGGCTGGGGGATGCATGGTTCAGGGTCAGGGCGGGTATGACACAGTTTGCTGTACTATTCTACATAGAGAATATACAAATATGTTGGTGCCTCAACTGCATTGCACACTGACTGCTAGGGGTGCCAAAGCCAAGGAATGGTGGTTGGAATAACCAGATGGAAATAGACCACTAAACGGTTGGAAAATGTCATTTTTGGCCGTTGTGAGGGGGGGTCGAAATTCACAATTTGGTGGGACAAAATGATACGGTGTCTTTCGTACGGTAAGCGGACAATTTCAGCCTTCTACCGACCGAAATTGATTTGTCTAGCGAACGAATATACCGGTCGATTTTAGACCGGTCTCACGCCTCCAGAGCGGTCGTTCAAGTGAATGAAGACCGCTGGTATATTTTCGCGTGGGAATCCAGTATACGCGCGGATCTGTGACTGGTTGACTACAAATGGTCAATAATATCATGTCAACAATATGCACTTGACAAATGACTCTGCCTCATTCACTTGAACGACCGTCTGGTCACCAGCCTACCTGATGGTGTAGGGTGTAATAAGTAAAGTCGTGTCTTCTTCAAACCTCCTGCACTGCTCCATGTCAGCCTATCCTTGAGATGCTCAGGAACTTATATTATGGCCTGTTTATTGAACTTTTCATGGGTATTCCGCAGTTATGAACTGCAGCTCGCCATGAGGCCTACATGCCGCACAACCACGCCGCGGTTTAGCACTCCAGGGTACCTGTAACCTCTTACGCCACTTCCGCAGGAAGATGGTTCCCACTTCCCTGCTCTAGGTGGTGCCCTCTGACTGAATATGGTATCTACATACACCTACCCTTCATCTGCTGGTGCTTCAGAGGCAATGATAGCGAGCATGGTTCATCCTGTACCGTGTTGATACAACGTGCAGTTCCATCCCTGCGCCACTCCTAGAGCTTCCTAACATTTAACAACCCAACTTCTCGAATCCGAGCTCGTCGAGGGAGGTTAACGGGTGGCTTACTGGAGAATGTTTCCCCTACCCCGAAGCATACCAGCCTTGGCATAAATGCGCAAGCTCTCTCTTTTTACCCTTTGACTCTAATCCCCCCGCCTATGGGTTGAAAGTCCTCCGCGCTCCTCCTTATCCTTGCCTACCCCGCCCTCTCAAGATGCTCTGTGCGTCTCCAGACCATTCCTCCTTTCTTCGTATACCCTCCCTCCTTTCCCGTCATGTGCGTAAGCCGCTTCACTCGATCCCGAACTGGCCATCCCCTCATCACAACAAATGCACCGAGCCGTCAAACATCTGCTCTTACCCGAACCCGCCGCAGCCCGTGAAGAGAACGTACGCGTGCCAGGGCCCCGGTTGTTCGGGGACGTACACCGTGAGCTGGTGTATGGCGCGTAAGGCAGACGGGTATTACAGGGAGGTCTTCAGGATACGAAGGGAAGTAGTGGCAATGGGTGCTCAGGTCAATGACAGTCGGGACAGCGCCGGGTCGGAGGAAAACGCAAGTCCCGAGAAGGGCATACCCAGACCGACGCTCGGGGACAGGAGCTTTTCATCAATGGATATACCAAGGAGAAGTCTGGGCTCGCCAGGACTCTGCCGGACGACTAGGCAGGGCGTGCTCAACGGGTACGAAGGTCGGTGGCGGAAAGCCCAGGAGTATCTGGAGGACCAGATAGAGCAGCAGTTATACCCGGACAAGAAAGTCCGGCAGAGGTGGTACGGTTGCGCACTCCTAAGCGTTCTTGGTACCTTACTTATTTCATATTATGGTATCACAGGATATAGCCCCGGCGCGGGATATGTGATATGCAGCCAGGATCGAGTGCTGGAGGCGCTACCTGGTCGCCCTTTCATGATGCATGATGAAGAGCGTACTGCTGTCCAGGTCCTCGCGGCGCACCTGGCCGGAATGAAGGCCTTTCAGTACCGAGCCATCAAAGAAAGGGGTGGCGATTACGTTCTCGCATATCAGGCTTTGGGAGCTGTAGAAATCTGACGGGAACTTCGGGTTCTTACCTTAGGATTATAGGTTCATGCATTCAGCGTCTCCGCGCACCTTACTGGGAGGAACAAGCATCTGCCCATCCACGACCTTCCGATTTAGTCACACCTGGATCTAGTTTCTCGACTAAAGCTAGCAAGAGGAAGAGATCTTGGTCCAGAGACAAATTTTCAAAAAGTGATACAATAGGACGGTCTGAAGCTCACTCTGATAGCAGAGTTTCTTCAAGCTCGAAACTTGAAGCAAGATCAGTCGTCGAGGGTATGTACCGTAGTGGTCTTTGTGGGGCCCGCAACTCCGACTCGCTCCGCATACGTTGTAAGTAGTCGGAACGCTTGCGATTGGCTGCGACATATGCACATCCGACTTAACTCCGTTTGGTTCGGATCCATCAACAAGCCATTCACTGGCAAATTCGGTGATCTTCATTCTCAAAACAGCATACATAGAGCTGACTCTACCGCCTCTGTGCTCGTGTGTCTAGAAGCATTTATTCTTCCTGTTAGAACGAGACAGCGCACACGCATGCCAGTCCCACACTTCCACCACATCCGGAAGGCTCTATATCGCTCAGGAAGTGTATTGCCGGGTTCGCAGAAAATGTCGCTGCTTGAACGTGGGCGGATCGTTAATTGCCTTAGCAGTAGTCTCCCAGAAGGTGACAGGGTCATCCCAGTGAATCTTTCCACGGTTATGTCAGCAACGACAGAACTGTAAGGTTCAACGCACGATACTCACAAAATGATTCCCTTCGAGATACTGAAACTTGATTGGCCGAAGCCCGATCCCTTTCTCGAGACATTCATTATACATCCTCTCCGTTTCGCTGAATCCATACAGGCATGACCCAAGCGTGGATGTGCAAACCTGGAGGACAATCTCTACATTCGGGAAGATCTCGCGCGTCACTTCCTCATCAAACAACGCCTTCTCTGTCTGCTTCCGCAGCGCGGGCTGCATAACAGTCAACATCGGCACCTCAAGGCGCACAAGCGCTGCGGAGTCGCAGTTTCGCGCACACTGCTCCGAGGTCATGGAGTCGATGGATGCCCTCTCTGTCCGAGAGGAGAAGTCGTACTGCATAATGTCGCGTGTGGAAAACTTGGACTGGTCGTAGTAGCTGGAGACCCAATGCGGCATCATTTTGGCTACGTCGGCCGGTGTGGGGAAATCGGGGTTGTACCACGGGAGGCATCTTTTGAGTTCGCAGGGAAGTTCGTAGCCGAATGCGAGGTGTGGTGGATCTGTAGGAGGCAACTTATCAGTGACTAAAATCCAGAATTCCTTGACAGAATCAAGGGCACCGACCATAGAGTATTAACATCCGATAGTAAGGTTTGAGCCTGTCATATACCCGTTTGGGAACCTTATCAGGGTGTCCAAATAGAGCGATCGCCCAAGCACAGCCCATCGACCAGCCCAACACGGCGAGCCCACCAGATTTGCCGTCGGAGCTGACCGGCGGGATCTTATGGGTTTCGGCGAACCAGACAAGGAAGTTGGCCACTTCCAGGGCGGCGCGCACCATAAATACTATGCGGCCTGCGTTCAGGTCTTCTAGCTCCGAGTCTGAGTACTTCGTAGAGCCAGCATAGTCACGTCGGTTCAAGGTGACCAGCCGGATATTGTCCTTGCCGGCTAGCGGAACGACCTTTTCAAAAGTACCTAAGAAAGAACATAATCAGAAGTCAATCGAGACTGGGCGCTGCAGATCCTCACTTCCTGTGAATGCTGAGCCATGGTATATGACCAAGGTAGTATAGTCGTCCGACCCTGGAACAGGTCCACTGTCCGTAAAAAATATTTCAGTGCCCTTGGAGTCGATGATAGCGGTAGACATCCTGGGATATGTGTAAGGCGATACGTTAGAAGGCAGCAGCAGCACACTTCGTCTTTATGTGGGCCATAGCAGACAACGGAGCCGAAGGCATCACCATAAAGTGGAGTACACTGGTGGTGCTTTCAGATATGGTCTTCAGATATCAGCCAGGCGTTCGCAGCAAGTGTGCTCCATATCGGACGCAGAACTCTGAGTGCAGGTTCGGTGCAGCGAACCATCCTTGATATGATGAGTGGTTTCCAAATACGGAGAACGGAGACAGTCCAGATATGAGGAGAAGTAATTGCAGTGTGGCTACGCTCGAGACGTGAGGCTCTAGGATCTAGAGTTGCGATGACACAACCACAGAGTGCAATCAATATGAGTGAATCCATCCCAAGAGCTTCTTTGCACTCGTAAGGAGCGGTAGAAGCACAGCAGCCTTTCGCGGCTCCAGCCGGTTTCCTCCGCAGATGTAGCGGAGCGCTTACCGTGACGATTTGATGCCACATACTTCCAGCTCAGCCACATACTTTCAGCTCAACTCATAACCCACAGATGCTGACGTTGCTGTTTCCCTACGGTCTTCAAGTTCCAATACACTAAGTAGTACTGCTGTGGCGCGTGTGTGCCCTCTGATGAAGCACTACATAAGTCCCAACGGGCATGTGGGAGCAAGCGCTTAGCGCACGTCGATAACCGACTCGAAGGATAGACTATATCCGAATCTTGGTCTCATTTATTGCATGTGACAAGAGTCATACATAGTGCTACTAGTAATAGAACCTGAAATACTTAACGATGCCAAGGTTAGATGAACTTTGTAGCTTTGACCCTAAGAAGTGGAGAATAAAAGAGAAGAGAAGACGGTAGTATAGAAGTCCCGGACGTTGTATAGCTTTCGTGCGTATTCCTAAGCACCGTCTACTAGATTCAGGTAACGGTAAACCCGCGGAGATTGTCAGGCAAACCTCAGATGCCACCCAGGGGAATCCAGAAGAAAGTACCTTACTGGTGAGTGTGGATCGCCATATCGAGGGACGATTACTCATCCGCATGTTCCCAGTGATCCTTGGTCCGTTGGCTCATCAGCAATAATACTCGTAAAGACAAGATCGTCTTCGATGGGCCTGCCAGTGCGAGAATCGAACACGTCATGACAATCTAAGTTCGACTGACCCACACCCACATAGCGTATGTCCGTTCACCTCGCCTTGAAGTCATGTGGCTGGACCTGCGGATATCTCTTCGGGGTGTTCTGAACCAGGTTTCCTAGATAACCAGGACAGACAGGTGAGGCCCTCCGTGTCTAGTCAGCGCGACTGTGGCAAAGACGGTGATGGTGATACGACGCAGAAAGCACGTTCCGATACTAGCGTGGCCGCGAATTCCGCATAACGAGCTCTTGTGATGGCAGAAAGTATTGAGCTATGGTCGTCCTTCGCGGCGTCGACACTGTGATACAGCCACGCAACTTCAGGTCATCAGAACGAACACGAAGTGCGTGAACACGATTACCTGGACTGAAATTGATCAAGTCTGGAGGACGGTAAATAAATAAATAAAAACCTGCTTATCGGCGGCATTCGGAGAGGTCATTGCGCCAGAGATATCAGTCCCTGGAGGAAATCCAATGTCTGTCATTCTCCGCAACCGTCAGTCTGGACTTGTACTCCTTTCGGTCCACAATCAATCGCTCGAGGCGTAAACCCGCTTGAAGCCTGAATGCAATGAAACTCATCAGTTGGGCGACGTGAGCTGGTGCATGGGATGGTATGTACAATACTTGTAGTCTCTTGTGGCCAACAAGACCACGCCACGCCCCGGCGAGCGCATCCCCAATTTCCCAGGAGAAGCGATTGACCTCAGGGAACGTCGTGGGGACCGTATATCGTCTCCTGACACTTTTTGCTGTCCTGTCAAAGCGTCCACTATTTGCAGGGCGATTGACGGTGATTCTACGGGGTCAAGAAGTTGTGAGTTGTTTGATACTCCAGCGTCAAATATAATGAGCTGGCAGAGTCGGCACCCGAGGGCAGACCATCATACCTGGATGGAGCTCTCATCCAGTTCGAGCGCCTGCAGGGAGAGCACTGGCACGGGCCGAGCATCTCAAGCAGTCCGTCGTCAGCCTTTATGAATTTCGTGCAACTGTCGGAGGTTCGCAAGCCTGTTTCGAAGAACGTTGACCGGGTACCGGATGCCGGAATCTCGGGTTGGGCGAGACCCCCGCGGACACAGCACCATCCCAGAGCCCCCCAGCGTCAGGGATATCAATTTAGAGCGACGAAGGGGCTCCAAGAGAAGACCTCCTTCATCAGCGGATCGTGAGTGTCACCTGTGCTGTAGGGACGAGTTCCCAGCTGTCAGGATTTAGGTGAGCCGCGTACTAGTACATGAGCGTACCGGCGTAGGAAGATAGCGCCACTGTTGACGACGACCAGCCTGCGCAGTCTGGGAACGTGTAGCGAGGCAGCCCGCGATTCCGGGCACAACGTCAGGGGGGCGCGCGCCGTTTGGCCCGCTGCCAATGTCCTGCACTGCGGCGTCACAGTGGACGGGACCGACTTTCCGTACGAGTCTGCTGCGACCACGGACCGCGCACGCCCGACGTAGGCAGCGGGTGCTGCTGAGAAAACGGGCGTTGGGCAAAGTATAAGCTACGAATGCGGGCGCAGAGGACGGGCTCCCGGGAAGGGAAAGCGATGCTTTGAGTCCACCAACTCAAGGCGCAGATGGGGATCAAGCGCTGTATTCTCTACGAATTCTGGTTGCGACTGCGTCAGCGACGTCTTACGTCCTCGAGGAGACAGCACGCAGCCCTGAGTTGTATATCCGATGAGATAGCCCAGCGCATACTAGTAGACCATATGATACAGAATAAGATACGATACCCGGTAACAAAGCAATGTCCGTACACCCCGTTCTACATCACACCCTCAAGAATATAATGGTTGAGATACATCCTTGCATTACGCGCACGTCAGAATGTCGCGACGACAGGCAGAATGCGCACGTACCCGGCCGCCACCAAACCGTCCCTCCTACTTCCTCCCAATAAGCGCCGACGCCGTCTGACTCGGCGCGGGAGTCGCCCCAGAAATCACCGAGAGAACAGTTGGCCCCGGCCCCGCGTCCGAGCCCACGCCCTGCGACGCGCCGCCAGAGCTCATACTCGCCGCGGCCGCCGCCGAACTACTCGCACTCGAAGACGCACTCGAGGAATCAGAATGGCGGTGCTTCTTCCCCACCGTCCCGCCGACCGCGCCGCCGACCACCGCGCCGAGGACGACGAGCGCCAGGAGGGCGATGAGCGCCGCGCCCTTGCGCGTGCGCCAGAATGGCGCTGTGGTCGCGGCGTGTTGCGGAGGCGCTGGGGGCGGCGGTTGTTCTTTGGAGTTCAACGAGAGCGGCGGCGGGCTGTCGCCCTTCTCGAGCAGGTCGACGTTGTACCCTTCCTACATAGTCCGCGATTGTGAGTAGCATCAGCATTCCTGCGATGTCGGGCACAGCAACACATAGCGCGTGCGCACCTGCCTCTCCGCCCTGCTCGCGGCAGGCGCGCTCGCCAGCAGATCGCTGTCGTATCCGTTCGGGCGCGTGCTCGTCATTTCTGGGATCGGGGAGGACGGCGGCGGTGGTGGTGAAGACGATGCCCAGCTTACACGTGCGCGGGCGCTGTCATGTCATTTGGAGGGAAAGGGTCGGCGCTTGGGGGCGGCGGTGCGCTCTTTGCACGCTTGTTCCTGGATCGGCAACGGCGTCTCGCAGGCGCTCGTCCGGAGGCGCCCGTGTGGCTAAAGTGCACGGGTGGCGGCATCCAAAGTACTGTAACTGACATTACAAGGCCATCCAGACTATCTATGTTACAGGTTGTGCTTTAAAGGGAGCTGGCCGAACTGCCTGACACGAGGGTGCACCGAGGTTTGGATTTGTAGAACCCACTCCGAGAACGTTCAATGCACACAATTGCGTGCGTTCATACTACCCACAAACCTGGATTCCTTTCGTCGGGCGTATAGCGTTACACGGTCCAGCCGGTAGCCTGAGGCCTGCCTATGCTTAAGGATCGGCATGCACCAAAGCGAGAACGTACGCAATCAGTATCATCCGGATCACCCAGGCGAATCCTCCCGATCGAGACGAATGCTTGATGCTAAGGACGCGGAGTTCCGAAGCACCTACGGTGTCAAAGAACACAGGACATAGTAGACGCTTTGGCGCCCCACGCCCGTGACAACAGGCCTGCCTAGACTGCAATGAGATGGTAGGGCCGCAAGTTACCAGGGGATTAGATAGTTAGATTGATAGCTGACTTTGAGCTGGACAGTCCGTTACATTGTCAGTACAAAAAATGGACATCACCCGCTCGCAGGCGGCACACGTGGAGAACCCGAGATGGATGCAGTGGATTGCGTACCAGGCGGGGGAGGACGTGCGTGGATTGGGAAGAGCGCGACCAGGTCGGGGTCGGGTTAGGGTTCCTTCAGCGCGCATCCCGGCTGCAAGGCGATCCAGGTTCAGGCAGTCTGCCTTGCCCGACCATGCGAGGATCTATGCAGGGAAGACGTCGTCCTTGTTGTATGCGTCCTATGCCGTCGGCAGCGCTCGTGTGCGGATGGGGATGCTGACCTCCTCTTCCCCGTGAGGAGCACGCGTATGTACCAATCCAACCGACGATCCTGATCCGCCTGTTCAACGTTCAGGGCAACGACGTACGTACATCCAATTCCTCCTGGCAACCCAATCTTGTACTCACCTACGATTTTGACACGTAACGGCCTGCTCGTGAGTGAAGTACGAAGAGACGATCAGCGTCTCCTGATGATGGCTGATCGCGGCGCGCAGCAAAAGGACGCGCACCTTCCTAACTGCGACGTGCCATTTGCCATTTCGCGCCCATTCTCGATGAAACACGGTAAGCCCTTGTGCATTGCTAGGCTCTCGCCGCGGGAGAAACCTGGCCTAAGCCAAGAGGGGGCTCGGAATGTGAAAGGCCGCTGAATGTGAACTGAAACATCGCGAGGACTTACAACGGGAGAATAAGAGACGGTGCCAATTCCGAGTCTCGCTCCCCGGCGACTTGAAGAGCCTATTGCACGGCCATCCACACCCTCCTGCAAATGAACTGACAAGCCGCCCTTCCCCTCCCAGGCACGCTTGGTCAGCGAGCGCCCACACCGGGCCGTGCCAACAAAACGGGCCAGCAAGATCCCGGCACAGGAAACAGGAGTGGCCCGGGTCCGCTACGAGATCCCGCTGCCTGATCAGTTCCGTTGTGTGCTGCTCCATCGCCCCGTCGGTCGGGCTTGCTTGCGCGACTTTGTGGACGTGTAGCGCGGGGGAGGGGGAAATTGCCTAACCTTCGTAAGTATATGCAGGTTCGTTGTATCGTCCAGCCTGAGGTTAGTCTTCGAATTCGGTGGGAACGTTTGGGTTCTTGCGGGGACAGACCTGGATGACTCGGATCCGTATCGTTTACAACTCGAATACAGAATCATGCATAAGTATGGTCAGCTTGCTTTCTGTTCCGCCTGGCGGTGAGGAAACACCTCCCGCGCCGCCTTTAATGTCCGAAGTGCGTACAGCCTCGCAGTGAGGACGGCATTAATTCCGAGGTTCATCTGCAGCTGTGATGTAGGGGTAAGTGTGTAGGAAAGGAGGAGAGCTGATATCCCGAATCACAGGGTATGAAAATCGTGCATGGATATTTCGATTCGGTCTCTGTTGCTCCGAGTCGCAAGTGGGTGCTGCTCATTTCGTCGGTCGGTCTATATCATCCCCGTCGCAGTCATTCAAGAACAGGACGACGCTGATCTCGGACCTCCACAATCATTTCTGTACTGGTAAATGAAAGGCTGCGTGTCCCTTCATCTGCGGCTATCGTGATGTCAGTGGCGAGTGCGCAGTTTCACGAGGAGAGCTGGCATCATGTTGTAGGGCTTGTCCCGGCAGTTTGTGGATAATTCGGGTGGTCGTCTTGGCTTCTGGATGCGTAGGTGGTCATTGACTTTTCCTTGCTCGGTGGGGAACTGGTGGGTGGGTGGGACTGTCCGTTTAACTCGAAGCACCTTGACTACTTCCTGACAGTATGAGGGTCGCGCTCAGTGTCCTCTGCTCGTAGAAGGTCCACGATCCTGGATACGCAAACGGGCGAGCAAGCCCGCATGTACACCTCCACGCCCGTCTTCTTCGGCGACGCTGGTACTGGTGTCCGCTGCGCCAGAAAGAAGAAAGTTACATGTCGACAGCTGGTGATAGCGGTAGGTGTTCCCATCGTGCTCGTCCCCGGGTCACTAATACTTCTCTTTGATCATGATAGATGTGCAAAATGAGAAAGTCTTCTCTGGATCAGGACGCCCGCGTGAGGGATCATTCTTTATCATTCGCTGCTGACAGATGAGCAGACAGGGGGTCCTGCAGTCCTCCGTGTGATTGAGAGACAGTGAAGGTGTCTACTGTCATTGACTCAGTTTCCATCGTACAAGAAGGTCTCGCCCCCTCGAACAAGGTGATCTACAGTCCCCTTTCCAGCAGGCGAGTTGGCGTGGCATTCATCTGATTTGTCATCCCCTGCTCCGTCTGAACGAGTTGTGATGCGGGTGCTGGCTGGTGCCCGCATCATGGCTGGTTCGGGCTGGTGTAATTGTGGATCCATGTTGATTGGCAAGTGCGGGATTGCTAGCGTCCCTATCGTCCGCTCATGGCGAATTGGAAGGTGAGTATCCTAGTTTGCTATGATCTACCCTCAGCTCTGCATTCAGGGTACCATTCCAAATCATCCCTATCACCATTCTCTTGCATCTGATCTTCTTGGTCCAGCGGTCAACCGCGATGAGTATGAAGTCCTGCCGAAGATGCGGTGATAGGTATGATCCGATCCACCTTGCGGACCAGGGAGATCTGGTGGACGCACTGTTGTTCGGACCCGAGAGAGGAGGTACGTTGGGTGGCTCTCCTCCATGGAAGACTCTTGCACGCTCTGGTAATACTGTTCTCACTATAACGATGCGTGTCGGTGGATTGTTGAGTGTGAGGGCTGTGTGCTTCAATCTCCCTTCCCTCTTCCACTGTAACTTCCCCGGACCCCCGGGCCATTCGTCGGAGTCGGACCCCCGACATCGCGTTGTAAAATAGACGGGTAGATTAGATCTTGTAATAAACAGGATGCATCGGAGTCCCAAAGCGCGAACCCGCCGCCCTCGCGCAAGCGTCAGCTCTCGTTCAAAGTCCTTCGTCGTCGCCCCTCTTAGCTTCCGGGCTGCCACAGCCTGCGCGGCAAGCCAGCATTTACAGCCACAATGGACGTGCTCGCCCACCAGGACCAATATTTATCAGACATGCACGCGCCGTACGACGCCTTCGACTTCGACGCCGCCGCCCCCAACAGCCCCAGCGCCGCCCACTTCCCGCACACGCCCTCCTACAACGGCTCCTACCAGAACTCGCCCTTCAGCGACGCCCACTCCGACCTCTCCTACGACCCCCACGACCTCAGCATCGACATCTCCGCCGGCCACTTCATGAGCGCCAACGCCAACGGCAACGGCGGCGCGCTCTTCGAGGGCGCGGACGCCGCCGACGTCGGCATCACCGTCGAGGGCCCCGGCTTCGACTACGACCCGCGCGACTACGACGGGCCCGGCGGCGGCACAGGCGGCGGCTTGTTGCTCTTCGGCACCGACTTTGGCAGCTCGCTGGAGAGCGGGGGGAACGAGGTCTCCGTTGCCGTCACGCCGCCCATGGACCAGGGCTCCCCGCACTCGTTCGACCACTCCTCGCCAGCCTCGTCGTACGGCGAGGGCAACAGGAGCCGTGCCTCGTCGGTCTCGTCGCAGGGGCATCACCATCAGCAGTTTGACTCGTTTCAGCAGTCGATGATGTACGACCAGCGCCCGTCGCCTCCGCCGAACAAACCACAGAGCCCGCCTCAATTGCTCATCCCAGAGGGATCACCGAATATGCCTGCCGGGATGGGGATGCCGACAATCAATGCTCCAGACGGCGAGGGCGGAGGCATGGGCGGTCCCCAGTTGCACATCGTCCCGGCAACCCCTGTTAGTGGAGGAGGTGTCGGGACGGCGGTGAACGGATTCCAAGAAACACTGGAAAATCTCAGCAAGGGTGAGTCTCCTCTTCCAATTGCTTCTCTTCTGTCTGTCGATGCGGCATGGGCGGTTTCGTGTCTTCATCGCGTTGCCTTGGCGCTGCCGTGAGAGAAGCTCCGGATGGCCGTTATTCTCCAGAGTTTATACAGTTCTACGAGACAGTAAGAAGGCAAGAGCGAACCCGGGCTCGCCGTCATGTGCACCCTTATAAACATCATACTAGCGGATGCACAGTCCGGGGCGTGCTCATTGCCCGACGAGCGCGGAGCAGTCCGAAGCACGCAGCTGTGTCGGGCGTTTCCTCATTTATCTCGTATCCATTCTCTGTGCGTCGGACGTGCGCTAATTATGTTGCCTTCTCTCGCATCGCTGTTCATCCTCCTCCGCCTCTCGGCCCCATCTTCGATCTGATTCGCTACGCTGATCTCTGATCGCGCGCGGTGATATCCCGCTCCTCCGATCCCGACGACGTGTCTTCGAATCTATGCATGAAACGTCGCAACACCCCGCCCCGCGTACAAATACGCTGGCCCCCGCGCGCACATACAGGCGCACCCTCCAACAGCTCGTGGCAGTCTCCGCCGCAGGACGACGCCCCCGACGGCGCAGCGAATCTCAGCGTCCCCTTCGGCACAGCCTCCAGCGGAGGCGGTGCGTTCGTCTTCCCGAGGCCACAGCCCTCCCCGCGGACAGCCCCGCAGACCCTGCCAGTTAATACCGACCCGCAGCCCCCACAATCGACACCCAACACTAACACCAACAGCAACAACAATATTTCAGTCAACACGAACAACCTCGGCGCGTCGTCCTCGGGCAGCTACCTCCTCCCGCAGAGCCCGAGCCGCATACGCAGCAAGAGCGACACGAGCCTGCGCCCACCGCTCTGGAGCAACGCGGGCATGGGGCAGTATTCGATCCAGCAGCAGCAGTACCAGCAGGACGCGTCCGCGGTCGACATCGACATCGACGGCGCGGGCATCCGCATGGCGGACGTGTCCCCGCAGCACTCGCCCGAGCCGGGGCAGGCGTCCTTTGGGAACATCCTGCACCCGCAGCACGCGGGCATGCAGCACGGGTACTCGTTCGGCCCGCCGTCGTCGGGGGGCTTGATGGGCGCCGGCGGGAGTGCAGGGGGAGGGTTCCTGAGCCCGGACATGGGCATCGGCGCGGCCAACCTCAGGAGGGCGAAGAGCGACGGCGGGAGCAGGATGGGGCACCGGATGGTGCGCAGCGAGGATTACGGCAGCGCGAGGAGGCAAGGGATGGGCATGGACGATATGCTCGGCGGCGGGATGGGCATGCGCGGGATGGGCATGGACCTCGGCGGGCTGGGCATGGGCATGGGCGGCGGCGGCGGCGGGATGGACGGGATGGGGCTCGGCGTGTTCCCGCCGAGCTCGCACCAGGAGTTCATCTCGCTGCAGCAAAAGTCGAGCCAGTTCCTGCACCCGCACCACAGCCGCGGCGACAGCCTCACGCTGCCCTCCCCCAGTGGCGGTCTGCAGCTCCCGTTGCCCAGCATTGGCGGTCGCGGGCGGGGGGGCGGGCGGGTGAGCGGGCACACGCGCCGCGCGAGCTCGGGGAGCAGGAGCGGGCGCAGTCCGTACCCCAGCCCGTCGGCGAGCCCGCGCATGGGCGTCAGCGCCATGGGCAGCGGGTACGACTCGTACGACAGCGCGTACGAGGCGTACGACGACGTCGGCGGGGGCGGGGTGCCGAATGTGAGCGGGCTGGCGAGAGGACTTGGGCGGGACGGGATGGGCGGGGATGAGATGGGCGGGTTGATGGGTCCCGGGAAGGCTCCTGCGAACCCGCAGATACCGGTCACGAAGCAGAACGTCACGACGCATGCGACGAAGGACGCCAGCGAGCGACGAAGAAAGGGGGAAGCGAACTTTGTGTGCCCGATCCCTGGATGCGGGAGCACGTTCACGAGGGGCTTCAACCTAAAGGGTGAGTGCTTTCCTGGGTTTGTTCGTGGTTATCCCGGCTGACTTGTTTGATGTAGGCCATCTACGTTCGCACACGGACGACCGGCCGTTCCAGTGCAAGTGGCCTGGGTGCGAGAAGAGCTTTGCCCGACAGCACGATTGCAAGCGGCACGAGGCCCTTCATCTGGGCGTCCGGGATTTCAAGTGCGGAGGCTGCCAGAAGGAGTTTGCGAGAATGGATGCCCTCAATCGTCATCGTACGTGCATATATCCCCTCGCATCACTAACGTGGTGCTTATCGATTTCATTGTAGTTCGATCTGAGGGTGGTGCCGAATGTCAAAAACTACATCAAGAGGCTCAGGAGGAGAAGGCGAGGATGAGAGGCACGCCATCGTCGATGTTCCCGAAGGCCGAGCCTGGTGAATGGGCTATGGGAGGGGTGATGATGTGATCTGTGCCGATGCATCAGGCTCATGCCTTTGTTTGTATTTGGTACGTCCATGTTGCATCGTCGTCGTTGCTCGCCGACTGAGCCGCTACGCTTCAGTCCTTCCTCTCGCCGCCGCCTCCTAATCTCCTGGCCTACGGTCCATATTTGTACATACGCTCCGCATCGCAAACTCGCACGTCTTCGATCTCTCGCAATTTCCACATCGCTGTTGATGGACTGCTCTTGCTTTCGGGTTGTTTGCTTCTTGGTCTTCTCTGCTCTACAATACATATCAAACGGGACGCTTCAAGCGATTTGTTTATCTTACCTTACCACCGCTGCTGCTCGTTGACGAGCATCTTGTCGCGTCCCCGTGGCCACGTTCCCTCACGACCTCTTCTTTATTATTGCCGTTGCTTTATTTCCTGTCCCCTCATGACTGCGCTCGTATCTATATGATTGTATAGTCTCGTTCATCTCGGTTCCCGGTCTTGACAATTGTAGCGTATTAGTCAGTACATTAGATCGTCGTCAGTCGGGGTCCATTGTGTCTTATTTATGTAATCAAAGAATAAACAGCTATGTGTTGGTTCTTCTCGGTTGTTCACCCGGGTGTCGACAGAAACAAGCCTAACTAGGCTTGCGACTGTAGACGGAGTCGCGAGCCTAGTTAGGCTCGGAAACCTTATTTGCCCACCCCACGCTAATGCCCCATCTGTTTCCTACCCCACCTGTACTCTCTAACTTACGAGCCAGAGTCCCGTGTATCTAGTGTACGTAGCACTGCCCAAGGACCCCCGATAATCAGTATAAATGCCTGATCCCGAGGACCCATAAGTAGACCCATTTTGTCCGGAAGAAAATCGCCGATTTTGGACCTTTTGTCCGGAAAAAAACAGGCATCACAGCGAAAAGGCAACTGTGGCGTGGGTACGTCTAAATTTAGCTTCACCGGCAGGTGCCGGGGTAAATATGGCGTCGAAATGGCCAAGTCTGACCAAAATGTCCGGAAAAAAATCAGGCCTGTTCTCCAGAATCGGCCGATTTGTCTGTAAAAAATCAGCCATTGAGGGCTCTAAAGTCCCAGAATTTGTCCGGAACCTGATCAGGCATTTATACCAATTATCGGGGGTCCTACTGCCCAGCGTGTATAATAAACGCCGCCCTCTGTCGCCCAACTCCCCGTCCTCGCTGTCTCTCCCGTCGACCGACCGCCATGCTGCCCGCTTCCAGGCCGACTCCGGTAGGGGTCTGGTAGACCCCAACCCTAGGGCGCTGGCCACGTGTCGTACCAACACAGCGTCTCACCGACGCGGCGACCCGTGCTCGTCGTCGCCGACGATGAGCACGACTATGTTCCTCATATGTAGTCAAAAAATGTACAATAAATTTCATTAAATACAGTAAATTCGTAAGATTGTGTCATGCATCTATGTTGTCCTTGGGACATTGCTATCGATCGTCGTCGTCGTCGTAAGCACCAAGCTCACAGCACCCACCCCTCCTATACAGCCCAGAAAAATGTGACAAATGCGTGAGGTATCAATAGTATGTGTTGCGCCACATAGAGGACGGTCGATACACACTTACCCTGTGTTTATGTGCGAATATTCACCCATGTTTCATTGGTTATGGAAAAAAAATAAACATTAGCAGCGGTAGCAACTCAGGCCAAGTCAAATACTCACATGATATCAGTAACGTAGTCGTACACCACCCGTCCTGCATAAAGATATTGCTAGGCAACAGTCCTAGAACGCTGGGTGCACAGGTATAGCCCATCCAAGAAAGGAAGCGAGATAGGGAATAAAAGGAACGGTATAAAAGATGGAAGATGAGTGAAAGGTGGTGACAAGGTATACAGATTGCATAGACATACGTATCTGGAACGAATGGAGCGCCTGTTGAAGCGTATATCTGGCCGAGGTCGAGGGTGTAGTGAAGTCTTGGAGGGTTGTCCAACTCTAACCCAAGCGGTAGTAGCATCGGGTGAGGGTGTGAAGAGGGAAAATACTATAGCAAGACCATCGACAGGGGGAGTTGGTCAACGAAAGCTAGCACGATAATACCAAGGACAACGGGAACATGCTAATCAATAGCATGCAAGAAAGACTGTAAAATAAGTGTCCTACGGGTGGCGCGTAGAAAATACTAAAGCAGTAAGGCTTTAATGGATGACCGACAACTTACAGAAGCAGAGGAAGAGGTCGGGCATCATTGTTGCAGCCGCAATGCAAATGTACCCCCGCCCTTCATCCTGCCCGATACACTTCCAAGCAGTCTTAGAGCTTTTTATGGAGATGTTTCACACTTAGAACAGTCGCAATACCAGTGTAAAGTAAGCGCAGCAAGCGTAGACACCACAGTTCACGAGAGGAACGTAGAAGAGAGCTCAAAGGAAAGCGAGCGCACAGTGCCGTTCACATTAGGATTCTGTCCGAATTCATGCCAACACTCCTTGCCGTCACGACTGGGTCACACCTCTGAACCTGCTCTCGTCCGCCCGTGCCAACTGCTCCACTGGACTGATTTGCTTGGATATCTTTCTGAAAATACCTGATCCATGTCTCTAGGTCTACGGGATGTATTCTAGATCTCTGAACGTTAGTGGATGCAGGTGGTGACGATCAGGAACTCGGGCGGAGGTTGCAGGTAGGTAACCGTGTCCGCTGCACTCTATACGCCTCAGATGCATGATGAACATTCCAATAATGCCTTTATGAGGCTCTACTGCAGGGTTCCTACCTTCTGATCACGGCTCGGTGAGTATATCTTGGACACCGAGCCACGTATCTCCTGTTTATGCCGCCCGGTCTCTCTGGGATCCTCCACGTCGGTTGAATATCATGGAGCGGACTGAATGTTATGGAACTAGGTCTATGGACTATAGTGAGTGTTTACTGCTAGTCTGCTCGCATTTCCGCTGCTACATTCGCTCCTTCCCCTTCCATTGTGCGGCTCACCCCCTTGTTTGGTAGCGCATGGAAATGCGTTACAGATCCTGTTACGTGGTTATTATTTTCAGTGTCCTCATTCCATTTCCCACTTCTGCTTTCGTTTGCTCATACCTCCTCAGCCAGCTTACATCGGCTTCCCCGTTTGCAGGGTGCTCCTGTGTATCAGGCTTGCCCGGATTGTTCTCAAGACCGACCCTCACGTCTTATAAACGGTGTGACACTACCAGAGGGATGCTACATCAGTGCTTGCCATGTGTCAGAGCCCTCCTGGTGTCTGTCCTGTAGGCTGTGGCAGGTACCCGTAGGCAAAGGTAAGGATTAGCACTCATAATCATGTAGCATATATAATTATGTTATATGTGTTCGAATGGCTTCATATGCAAGCAGGAATACACTAACAGTACTTCATGCACTTATCACATTTTTCTGGGCTGTATAGGAGGGGTGGGTGCTGTGAGCTTGGTGCTTACGACGACGACGACGATCGATAGCAATGTCCCAAGGACAACATAGATGCATGACACAATCTTACGAATTTACTGTATTTAATGAAATAAGGCGGTAGGGCCGTGCGAGCGGCAGAGCCCGCTACCGTAGACATAGATAAGATTTGGTAGCAAGCTGAAAACTTGACATCCTGAGCAGCATCATATACTAATATATTTATTTTGCGAAAGCAGTTGTGTTCCAGCCATGATTTCCGACTGAGCATTCACCTCAACGATTTGAAGAGATGTCCACTCACTCCTCCCTCAGGTTCTGAGTATACAAGTCATTTATGTAAAACAGCTGACATTAAAGTATGCTGCTTTCACCTGGAGACCGCATCTCCAACGCCCCGAGCTAGGTCATGTCTGTTCCAGCATCCGCCACCTTGGCTAAAGATGGAAAGAGAGATGCCACGTGGTTCTACGATCGGGGTCCTTTGAGGACCCCATCTTTGATTGGTCCAAAGCCGTGTGCCGGTCCTGCCGTCCGCCATATACGGTTAAGAGCCAAATAGTGTCAAATAGATTGCGTAGATCTTGAAACGATCGCAGGAAACCTGCGAACGGCCGGGGGGTCCAAGACCCACTACCTACGGTAGCGGGAATTTATTGTACATTTTTTGACTACATATGAGGAACATAGTCGTGCTCATCGTCGGCGACGACGAGCACGGGTCGCCGCGTCGGTGAGACGCTGTGTTGGTACGACACGTGGCCAGCGCCCTAGGGTTGGGGTCTACCAGACCCCTACCGGAGTCGGCCTGGAAGCGGGCAGCATGGCGGTCGGTCGACGGGAGAGACAGCGAGGACGGGGAGTTGGGCGACAGAGGGCGGCGTTTATTATACACGCTGGGCAGTGCTACGTACACTAGATACACGGGACTCTGGCTCGTAAGTTAGAGAGTACAGGTGGGGTAGGAAACAGATGGGGCATTAACGTAGGGTGGGCAAATAAGGTTTCCGAGCCTAACTAGGCTCGCGACTCCGTCTACAGTCGCAAGCCTAGTTAGGCTTGTTTCTGTCGACACCCGGGTGGGTTGTTATCATGACAGCTGTTTGCAGTTCGATTCTTAGTTAGACCATGTCGGAGAGGGGAATCTGGACTTCTCTTTAGTCCTCCGACGTCCCTAGCACCTCCGAATGTATGCAACCTTTTTAAAGTGGTGGCCTATCGATCTGCAAATGGCTGGAAGGTGTAGAGGGGTGGGGTGGCTCTGTTGCCACAGCAAATGGGGTAGGCCTCCTGTTTCTTCTCACATCTGCATCACACCGTAACACGTCAGTTGCACGTTAGGAATTATGTTGGTGACGAAACACTCATCATGAAGTCATCCCACTTGTGATGATATCGATGAGCGGACGTGGCATGCCACGTCTGTAGCGCCGTGCGTGGACGTATGATACATACGTGGTGGGTAAACAAGCCCGTCCCGTTTCGTCATGATTCACGGTCGTGGGTACGCACTGCTGTGGGAGTGCATAAAGGCTCAATATTAGATCTGCTGAGGAACTAGAAGGCGCACCGCTTGGATTTATTGTACGTGCCCATGCGCTTTACGAGGAATCTAATACGAAGGTGACGCGAGCCTCTGCAAAGAGGGCACACCTGATATCGACAGAGTTGCGGGTATCGATACCCAGGCTGACTCGGACGTATTGACATTGTACGAGTTCGAGCTGTGAGCTTGTGGTGCAAGATCTCCGCTGTTAGGCCTACCCAAATAAGGTCGCAAATTGAATGTATGCTCAGAGGTCTTCTCGTCGAGTGAAATCCGCTGACGAGATAATTAGACTGGGTGCATTCCACCCCCACCCCCTGCCTCTCAAGAGGACAACATCAGGTGCTCACTTAAGCATCCTTTATGACTGGGCGGCAGCCATTACGCTTCAAAGCCGATCCGACGCCATGTCCCGGCTGATGGAATCGCACGAGGGCCACCCCAGATCCACATTGGTTCACCCCGACCTACGACACATTCGTCTTCGGCCTCGATATCTCGTCCATGATGTACCAGGGCACAGTCATGACGCTCTTCGAGCCCAACATCGTAGTCGATGCCGTTGGACGTGTCATGTCCATGTGGCAGCCCGACTTCAATTGCTTGAAAAGGGAGGTAGCGAAGGTGCAGGCCCTGCCGTACGCCCCCGCCTGGAACGTCCGCACCCGCATGACCTGTCAGCCTGGATACAATATATTCATACCTAACGCACCGACTGGGTCAATACTTGGGATGCACGTCTTCGCGCCTCGGAGAGGACGGTGGTTAGAACAAGTCACGGCGGGATACGGGATTTTACCCGACGAGCTGTACAACTTGATCAGAATGTCAAATGAAGCCCTGGATCCTGTGCTGGCATCACGTCGGTCTGCGAGCGCACATGGCGAGCATCTGGGCAACTGGAGTCTGCAGAAATCCATTAATGAGATGATCGCGCAATATGAAGAGTGGTTACCTGCGGTTGAAGATGACGACCCACAGGACCTCAATTACGAGCAGATTACGGATGATGCCGGTAGCACAAGGGAAGGAGCTATACAGGCTGTATTAGGGATTATACTTGCTCTCTTCACCATTTGCCTGACACATAGATTAATGTTGTGGGCACGTCGTCGCGGTATGGTTCTCGTACAGTAGATACCGCCGGCAATGATGCAAAGTCATGCCTGCTCTATTGAGCGATGCACTCTGGGGATAGCCTGTATAAGAGTTAAGAAGGAACACATTGTGCATGCTTCGCCGACCGTTCCCTCTACGCGACAAGCACCTGACTCCAATAATTAATCACGTGACCCCATGATCTATTTTTGTCGCCTCTTGTCTGCTCTCCGCATCAGAATCTGTCTCAGAATCAATGTTCGACAAGACCATAACCTCTACTGCAACATGTCTTTGCCAGACCGGAGACGAGTTACGTATTATTTTGACCGTACGACATTTGCCTTCCTCATTCCCGAATCCTCATTAACCACCTCGGATTCTGTCAGCGGAAGTGGGAGGATATACTTACGATGCACCTCAGAAAGGGGAGGGCAGACACTGCATGAAACCACACCGCATATTCATAACGCATCACTTGGTTCGCGCATACAACATGCTTGACAAAATGCATGTCTTGGTAGGAGAACATTCAGAGCGCCATGTGAATGACATTGTGAAACAGCTCAGCGCGCCAAGCGCGCTACCCCAGAAGACATGACTCGGTTCCACACGGACGAATGCGTGAATTTCTTGCAACGCGATACACCGGAGACCGCTGAGGATTTAACTTATAAGTATACCAGATGTGAGGATAGGTAGCTTGAAAGTATAATTTACGCCGCTCACGCATGCTTATCACAGTCCTGAGCGCAGACGGTGATAACCCCGCTTTCGAGGGCTTATGTATTCGAGTTCTGCTCGATAGCCGCCGGAGGCTCATTAGGTGGGCCGCGTACTACATCTTGTAAGCATGGGTACTCATTCATGTCATTTTATCCAGCGGCTGCACGCGCAATCTCTTCCGGCGCCGCCGACATCGCCATCAACTGGGCGGGTGGTCTGCACCACGCAAAGAAACGCGAGGCGTCCGGGTTCTGCTACATCAACGACATCAACCTTGCCATCCTCGAGCTCGCACATACCCCCGCATCCTCTACATTGACATCGACTACCACCACGGCGACTTCTTCCCGGGTACGGGGGATTACAGGGACACGGGGTTTGGCAAGGGTAAAGGCTATTCCGTTAACGTGCCCCGCGTGAGGGAATCACGGATGAAGCGTACAAGAGTCTCTTGGAGCCTGTATGTGCACCTATCTTGTATTTTAGACAACACTGACCTCGTATTTAAGATCATCAGCAAAATACTCGAAGTCTTCCGGCCCTCCGCAGTGATACTCCAATGTGACGCAGATTCCCTGGCCGGCGACAAGCTCGGCGAACTCAACCTGAGCATGCACGGGCACGCCGCCTGCGTGCAGTTCCTCCGCAAGCAGAACGTCCCGCTGATGCTCCTTGGTGGCGGCGGATACACCGCGAAGAACGTCGTGCGGACGTGGTGCTACCAGACCGCCTGCGCGCTCGCCATCGAAGACACCATCGACCCCATGTTGCCGTACAACGCGTACTTCGAGTGATTCGGCCCGTGGTACCGGCCCGAGGTCCCGGGGACCAACCGGGAGGATTATAATCTGAGGGACGGATATGTTCACGAGATAAGGCAGGTTTCACCCGCTTCGCGCGAGAAGCGAGAATAGTCCTCATTCCGTTATATTTTAGACAGATTGTGCTGCAACAGTTCTCTCAATTGCAGCCTGCACCTTCGGTCGGCATACACGACGTCCCCAGCGAGAGTGTGGGGGAGCACCTAGGCTGGCGGATGGCAGAAAGCGAACCACGGGACGAACTAGACAAGGACTTGGCCCGTACGTACACTTCTTACTTCCCCACGTCGAACGACGTATCTCCAGAACATGCACGGCTTGTCTACAAGATCCGAGAGGCCACTAGGATGAGACAGACGACACCGATCTGGATTCGCTGAGCCGGCGCATGCCCCGGCGCGCGCCCGGCAAGCGCATGAGCATCGTCACGAACAAGGCGCTGGACACCCCGTAGTTGCACGACTTTCGAGCGCGGGCATGAGGCCTACTGCGGGCACGTCGGAAAGCGCACGAGACGATTCTTTGAGTGGGACGATAGTTGGCGGGGGCCGATGGAGACAGGTTCTCCAGACGGAGACGAGGTCTCCATCCGGAGACACGCCCCCCACTAATATACAGTAATCTGGGCTAAATTTTGCTCGAATGCAAAGAGGAGCACGTATAGCAGAAACATAATATGTCGAAGGGCATTTGCTGAATGTTCAAGCTTCGAGCAGATTCGCGTGGATGTGGATGGATCCTGCCGACTGATCCAGCAGGCCTGACCTGCCACGACTCGGACAGCGATTGCTAATCTTGTACGTTCAACAGTTGCAGTCTACAACCAGATACCGCTGGGATTGCGTCACGAGCTCGCATGTAGAACAACGGTGCAGCTTATAAATACAGGCTGAGAGGACTGTACCCACCCGCTTGCACCTTCATACTACGAATTCGACTACTTATTACCTTGCTGACGGGGCAGAATTCGAACCCACTCAGTTCGAACGGCATACTATCATTCGAAGCACCTTTGTCAGGGCGAACGAAGGTAATCGAATCCTGCTTTCCTTTTATCTTTAGGTTAAAGTTGAAGTAGATACCGTGTAAGGGAGTGTGAATCCGTGTTGCCACTTTCCATGTTATACGAAAGACATATTTATGCGAGCCACTCTGCAGCTGTGTATGTACATCACCGCAAAATACTCCTTGCTACTTGTTACTCTGGGTCTATGGTAGGATCGCATCCATGTGGCACACTTTCAGTCATCAATAGGTCCAGCGCGTTCATTGAAGGGACCACTAGGAGATACCGGACTCGACGACAGGAATGGAAGACGAATAGCTCCGGCAGCTGGTATCAAAGCATTGGAGCTGCATGTAGATGGAGAAGGTGCATACATTAGTAGCATTGGAAAACATTGGGAAGACGTCACATACCGCATGAGTGCATACAAAGCACGGATCAATTGAATGATGCTCCTGGCCAAAACGACCGAGGCTGTAAGGACACCTATCACAAATCTAGGGCGGCGGCCCAGGACGCCGAGCAGAATCAATGCGACCCCGTTGAAGATGATGAAAACGACGTCAAATATCCCAAGGTCTGACACCGTAAATGCCTGGCAATGAAATTTATGAAATATCGCAGGGTGATACCAGGAAACCATTCTCACAGAAGGCGGGACATTTGCCCTCAGAACCCATTCGCCTAGGAGCACTAGCTCGAACATGAGCAAGAGGCAATGTCGTTGCTGCCATGTCAGAAACAGCGATCCTGCAGCGGCACAGGTTCCAGCTACATACGTCGCAATGCTGACGTGCTGCGATACGTTTGTGACAAACTCCGCGAGAAGCGTCTTCAGGTCGAAGTCATCAAGATCCGGCTGCAACATGCCTCCTGCGAATCCGTCTCCAGGCCGCTCTGCGTCTATCGTTGACAATAGTGTAGCGTAACTGATGGTATTAGGATTATTATTAGAATGCGACAATGACAATATCACACTCACCTCCTCATTGCAAGGACAAATCGCAGGAAGTGCGTCACAATACGTATGAACAGCAAGCACGCTGCCGCAACCGTGAGGTGAACTGTGACAAATTCGCTTGGAAGGGAAAGAGACAGTGGGAATGTCATCACTACAAGGATGCCTAACGCGAGATCTGCCATGTTCCAAGCGACAGTCCAGAAGCGCTTCCAAGAGTAACAGTCCATCAGTCGCTCAGCAATGTCAGTAAATATTGATTCCACTTACTTCGTCTGCGACTAAGACTCTGAGAGTCACCTCAGATACGGTGCACGAAGCGACGATATGGTACAAAATGTAGAATGCCGGCTTGGGAAAGTGCCTAGTTCTGCCAGGTCCGAGTATAATTAAGTTGACAGACAAAGCTAGCAATGTCACATAGTAAATCGTGTATAGCCCAGAGTGCTTGATACGGTTGGATAAAGACCGGATGGTGGAGAGGCTGAAGCTCATTCGTCATAAGGCTACAGAACTGTTGCAGAGTGAAGACTTACAAGGGAGGCGACTTGGTCGACGTATCCACTTCCGCGTGGGATGAGGGATTGGATTCCTTCGAAGACATTATCGCAACGCCCGCGAGAAAGAGTTCGGGAGATGACTGCTGTGGTGGGACTCATCAGTGTTTATATAAGTAGTGGCTCCGCTGATCGAACCTTGTTGGTGGCCAAAGTTAGGCTAATCGTGATGGACGTGTGGACTTTTAGTGTTCACTAGCACTCCCAGTGAAAGTAGACATTTGCTTCCCTCGCGAACCTTTTCCGGGCTTTGAGGACCTTTTCCTGCAGAATGTATTCCCACACTCAAATCGATGATTCATTGCCAGATCCTCGACCTAATAATTCCAACGCTGCCAATCTTGGCCTTCGCTCGACAGCAAACTCTTACGCTTTCGATGTCAGTCAATGGAGCGCAAGTGAACTAAGTCCAAGACACTCGTAAGAGCATGCCTTAAGAGTCTGACTTTCTTTTTACCTGACGTCACTGCCGCTCATCCCTCCACTCTGCGTCTTGGATGCTGTAGACAACGGTGTGTAGTCTGCATATCAGTTACGCTGGTAATCAGACAGTCGTTCAAGTGGTACATTTCGCGTGGGAATCCAGTGTACGTGCGGATTTGTGACCCCGTGACTGGTCGACTACGAATGGTCAATATGACCGAGAGTTAAAGCAGTTTAGGGCGGGCTGATTAGATTTAGGGCCGGTCCAGCTTCTGTGACTCCCGCGCGTATACTGGATTCCCACACGAAATGTACCACCCGGTCTTCAAGTGACTCTGCCTCATTCACTTGAACGACCGTCTGGTCACCAGCCTAATTGATATGCAGACTACGGTATACGTACTGAATATCGAATCTTTATTCTTTTCAGTCTTGTGCAAAATTTGCTGATCAGTCGACACCTTGGATTGAGCATAGGAGCAGTCAACAAGCTTAAGTAAAAGGTGAGTTGTGTGCTTTCAGGGAAACCAACCTCGACCACTCCGGGCCGATACTCAAGGAACAGCCTTGCTGACCGAATGGCAGGTCCCTCGGATTGAACAAGCCTCCAGCCCTCGGTGTGTCTACTCTAGAGCTCTGCTTCACGGTTAATGTTCTGTACATCGGATATTCCATGAGGCTGGAAGGCTGGAAGCGGATGCGACAAGGAACCGCAAATAAAGTGCCACCTGTCGCCCCCGCCTTTATACATGTATATCGCGCAGTTCATTTGTAGACCCCCCCTCGACCGTAAAATTCACGCGAGTTCACTTGGATTTCCGTATAGTGATTTCTCGGCGTCCGTTTCCTCAGACAAATGCCTCGGCACCCTTGCGATGAAATTCGTCCAAAGTTCAAACCACTACCTCAAGTACCATCGCATGAACACGGGAATTTTGTCTCCAGCCGATAACCTGGCGACTCACAGATACCCTGTTTGGCATCAAAGCGCTCGTCCCTCATATGTTATGTCTTCTTCGTATGTGGACGGCGGCGCATCTTGAAGTTCCCGCTGCGCGTGCTCTTCCTGCGGCCATTCCATCTGCGGCACTGTCTCGACCTCCGCCTGCCAGTGAGCAGCATGTAAGCCACGGGACGCGTAATGATACGCTACAAATGCGCTACGCCCACCTCTGTTTTCGGCAGTCCGCTGTCAGAAGGGGCCGCGGATCGGCTTATCGAGACTGTATGCCCCCCTTGTGGTAAGTCCTCGATGCATCGCTCTCCTTGTCTCTTCCATAACATTTCTCCCTGTCGAGAAGGCACGTCCGGGTGGAATGGAACAGGCGAAACGTACCCGGCGCCAGGATTGCCACTGGCGTTGGGACGGCGTCCGGCGTCCTCAAGATCTAGCACTGGTACTGATCGACAGATGCATCTCGATTCTCTCTCGAGGAATGTACAGACCTACTCCTCAGCGTACTCAGCAGCAGTAGACAAACGTCATAGGCACGATTCTCACCTTCATCATTAATGTCCCCAAGGTTTGGTATATCTCTCGGAGGCCTGTCCGTCAATTTGTAAGCGGTATGTGATGCGAGGGGGTCGTCCGTCTGGCGATTCTGCCTTTGCGATGAGAACACTAATATGTATGTCATCAGGCCTACGATGCCGATGAGACCGAATATTCCAGGGATAATGAAGCCCGCGATGTCAGGGGGCATGTCACCCATACTGTTGTACCATGTAGCACCCCGGGGCGGACTGCTGCTTCCGAAGGAGAAGTATGGGGCAATTTGTCGATACATCCAGAAGTCTGTCAGAATTTATAATGGGTGTGGTATGCCGCCTGATTGGCAGATTGTTGATGCATTACCTTCTTATAGAGCAGGTTCATCTACCCAACTGCCTATTCACTTGTGTTGCCCTGATTCCTTCCGAGTGGCTCTTGAATATACATAGAGGTTGCATGTTCTCACCACTTTGTACTCCTCCCGCTAGCAGGTCCCGCATGATGTGAGCATGGTACATGTCGGGAGAAAGCTTCCCGCCGGCGCCGTGAATGGGGCTTCCCGCCACGAATGGTCATGGGGACCCTAGCGGGAGTTTGGGAGATCACGGCTGAGCCGGGACTCCCGCCCAGAAAACCACATCCACGGCGCAGTAAGAAATACATGTCATGAGAAGTACATGGGTGCAATGAAAGCCATGGGCGCCTCAACCTCTCGTGCCACCCGAAGACCCGGTGGGAACAACAATGTGTAGAGAGGAAAGCTATCAGGCACTGTACAATCTGCAGCTCATTAAAAGGTTGGGCAGGGAGGGAAAAGTCAAAGCGGAATATGTAAAGCCCATGCGGCGCACTTGGGTGGGCGTGTTGTCGCCGTCGAGGGCAGGAACGGAGACCGTGACCTGCGTAACGAGTACGATCATACAAAGTGCACGCACTGCCTGGTCCATCACAGGTGGGCTGTGCGATAGTGTGAACTCGGCGCTTTCCAAATTCACATCATACGGCATTCGCAACTAAGTATCTGTCCTCACACAGGGCGTTGCGATATCATGATGAACTGTACTGAAAGAGCGCGGACATTTATGTTCGCTGTTTCCCGGATCTCTGGTGAGACACGACTTCATTCCTTTTGTATTCATATGATACGACAGGTTGGGGGGAAGTACCCGCTTGCATGGTGTCCAACAACACGCTAGCCGCTTCAATACTATTACCTTTGAGTCGTGCAGCACGTATCATAGCCTCTTAGCATCTAGTGCTGGCGTAGACTTGGGTCGCGAAGCACTACGAACGGGGTAAGCACGTGAAGCGAGCAAACATCGGTTCAGCACATACATTGTAGTTGTCCGCGTTAATGGCAGCCTGGGACGGGCTCGTTCTTCCGAGATTCTGGTCGTAAGAGCAGCCATATCCAACTGTAGCAAACCAACATAAGCGTGATGTTTGAACTCAAATTGAAGAGCTCTCACTGTCATCAGTGCCGGAGGTAGCGTGAGTGATTTCGTGCAAAACGGTACCGCCGCGGATGTTCCTGGAGGCAACGGAAGTGTCGCTGCACAAGCGGCTGGTCGTAACTTCGTCATAGAAGATAGAGCAGAAGCTGAGAAAATGACATCAGGACTTCACTGCGATCGCGGTAAATGTTAGGCAACTCACTAGATGTTGGTGGTGGATGTCACCGTGTAGGCAATGACCTGTGAGGAATCGGCTGAACACGATGCTCATCTACGGTAAAAGCTGGACATACGCCATTGCCGCAGACACTGTACGGGTCGTTACAGTTCAGCGTTCGGCTGCCGGAATTCTCGTTGGCGACCCGCTGGTTAGACAAAGGGATGAGCCTCAAGGTGTATATAGATATCCAAGCCACATACGTTAAGCACGTTGATGACCGTCGAGGTGGGGGTGCTGCCGAAGTAGGATGTATACAGAGAATTGGCTCCATTGCTAGATACATAAGAGGAGGCGATGGAAGCAAGTGATTTGCCCTCTGTGTAGCTGATAGTATCCAGTATTTATCAATACTGCAGAAAAGCGAGAAAAAACCATGAACTATTCCGACCTGGAAGAGATAAAGCTCCTCTGGCTGGAGTTGGAACAGCTAACCGTCGCGCGCTTGGCCTTCAGCTCCCTCTTGGACACGTCGCCTTTCACTAAGACCGATACCGGCTGTGCGCCGATTTGCGCCTTGGCGCGGGACACGGGTTCACCCTCGTTACCCCAAATTTGGAAGGTGGTCACGGGTTCGATGGAGTACGAGCCAGTGCCGAGGGACTCGAAGTCGTACAGCGAGGCGACTGACAGTACGGTCAGTCAAGTGATATGTATGGGTATCAAGATGTTACGAACCCTCATGCTCGACAGTGTAGCTCTGACCGGCGGGAATGGTAACGAACGCTTCATCACCGACTTTCTGAAGATCCAAGGAAATCTATGTCACGGAGGACGTTAGCAGACGGCATAACAAAAAAGTAACTTATAGCGCACCTTAATCCCCGTGAAGTTCGCGGCAACGCCGTCCTTGGAGATTACGAAGGAGCGAGTGGGTGTGTCCGCGTCCAGGACAGTGCCGTACTTGAGAATCTTGACCTCTTCGGCGCCCGTATTCTTGACCGTCGCCGTGAGCTTCAGCTCGTCGATGGATTCGACCGAGGTTGGCCCGGTCAGCGAGACCGACAGAGCTTGCGCTCGCTTGGCCGGGCTGGCGAGAGCCAAGGCTCCGAGGCTGAGGGTGACCAATGACAAACACAGCATGGTTTATCTGTGAAGGAAGGCGCAAGGCACTCGGCTCGTCGTTCTGGCTTGAGGGCGTTGACGGTCCTCGACGCTTTCTCTTGCAGCGTTCCGACTGGCTTTTATACCATGAGGAGGAGGAGGATAGTGATGCCACCCACGGCATTCCTGATGGCAGTGGGGACGACAAGCATGGTTCCGAAGTACCCTTGTTGCTTCTATGGGCCCAAAGTCAGACAGTCGCTGCGAAGAAGGAGCATGACCAACACTATGTGCGAATGATAGGCATGATTTGATCAGCTTTCCACATGCTGGATAGCTGCAGACGGGAATGGAGGAAATTTCTAGACGGATCAGCCTGAGTCCTCAGATATGAGACCATGAGTTCCTAACCCAAATGCTACAAACATTCTCGCAAAATGATAAAGAAAATGATCCGGTACAGCCTGTCGTCCATGCTCAAGATAATGGCGACGGACACCGTTAACAGGATCCAGACACGTCGTAACCAGCGGTAGATGCCTTCCAAGCAATCGAAGTCCACAAGACAGACGTCAGGCTTTGATAGTCTGTCCAACTAGGCTGGTGTCCGTGCTGACCACCGCCGGGTGTCATACGTACAGGAAGTCCCTTCAACGATGCCAAGGAACCAGCAGATAGACCTCCCAGAAACGCCCAGGAAATCTAACTCAGGCCGGGCTAACCTTGAAGTTTCAATCCGAGTCGGATTGAAACTCGACTCGGATTGAAACACCAAGGCCCTTCCCCCCCTGGAGTGTGTAGCGCGACCCGGGTGTCCACGGCGGCGGAAAGACTTTTGCGAACGCAGCAGCCGACATGCAGATGAAGAGACAAATGGCTCTATCAGAGCACAGATGCCAAGGCCTACCGCCGGTCGACCAACATTCTCTATCGAGGCACAGAACCAATCGCAGCTAAGACACTGGTTGGCCAGATAGGCGGGCGGAAAGGATCCGCACCGCGAAGCAGCGATGGTCGGACCCGGCTGGTCCCGACCTGGAAAATAATGCATCCGAGTATTCGAATTTGGCGGGTTGGAGGTACATGTAACATGTAGCATGGTAGCGTACAGTAGTACTCCGAGTCCACTGGAGGATGCGCATGCACCTTAGTGCATTTGGATGCTTATCGCCATGCCGGTGAACGACACATTAGGTACCGGTAGCAGAAGAAATAATACATTGATATCGTCGAGAAGTGTACAGACCTATACATGAAGTGTACAATGTACATGTAAGACAGATAGAGATAACACGTTGGAGTATTACGACGACTTTACAACTACACGTGTGACAAGACTATAACAACAACACATACATGCACTGAGCGAGAATACACGTACATTGGCAGGGTATGGCACAGGATTTGGGGGAGTATGGATTAGGTACAATGGTAACGAAATGGTAGGGAAACGTCAGAGTCGCGGCTCTACGCTTAATGCAGATACTTCTCGTTGAGAGTGTGGACCTCTCTAGCAAGGTACGGCCAATTCAAGCTTCTGGCAAGTTCATTTCTTAGTTTCTCTTCGTCGTCTCCGGCGCGTTCGCGAGCAAGCTTAACCTCCCAACCAAGGAGGTTATAGAGAAGACGCATGTTGGGTTGTATGAGGACAGACAAACGTCGAGACCGGACGATCAAGTATGCATCAACCAGGGGCAGACCAAGATGTTTCATCACATACGCGATCTGATCGACCAATCAATACCTTGGACGATGGAGAACAAGCTGACACTTACCGTCACAGTCGCGCTGCGAGATACGCCTACTCGACAATGCACAAGTACTTGACCACCAGATAGTCTAGCCTTTTCGATCCACTCGCAGATGGGTTCAAGCTGCGGAGCCAACGTGTCAATGCCGTCGTCGCACACGCCCTTGATGTCGAGAACTTTGATTCGTCCCTCTTTCTCTTCGATCCATAAAGATCCTTGACTTCCGGGTCCCTTCCCTGGAGTCATGGGGCACCCCTTGTCTGCGGGAGCGGGAGCGTGCACGGGGAAGTTAGGAGGTGGGACAAGAGCACACTCGCCGACGGAGACGACGTGAGTGATACCAAGTGCATGGAGCATGTAGGCATTCGTGGCATGATTTCTGGCAGAGGCGTAGAATGCGTCAGCATCATTGTATACCGGCGAACGGCATAAAACACCACTTACAGGTTACCAAGATACAAGAAAGGCAGGACTCGGCTTGGGAAACTGCCATCGAACCTGGCGTCATTGAACCAAGTATCATGGTTCGGGATGAAGGTAGGCAGCGCAGGACTCGTACTTGCCCTCGGCCTTCTGATCTGCTGTCCATTCCGATTATGCCACGGGGCCATCATAGCTATTGATGGCGAAGAGCTGCTAAGCGCCGGGGCAGATTGAGGTGAGGCCGGATCACCTTCGACATCGTGTCCGGATTTGACTTGTGGCACGTTTATGGTCGATATCGAGACTGAATTCGCAGCAGGTCTTCCATTTAGCGTGACAGACGAGTACGCCGGGCCTGATACTCGGGGTGGGTACCGAGCTTGAACGACCCCCACAGCCGCCCCACTCTTCCCCGAAGCACTTGTAACCTGCCTGTCCTTCTCGAACCGGGTCTCGACACGCTTCAGCACCGCCAAATCGCCCTGGTAGACAAAGAAGCTCCTCTTCTTCTCGACCTGAAGCTCGAGGTATGCTTCGGGGAGCGTCAGCTTACGGAGCGCCATCAGTAGCGCAAGAGCAAGTACTGATGACTCCGTGTATCCATCGGAAGAGTGTATGAGCACCTTCAAAGGCCGCGAGCGGCGGTGAGCCAAGGGAGGCGAGATGTATCCCGATGATCCAGAGACAGACCGAGCGTGGCTGGTAGGGGTTTCACCGAGTGTTTCAGCATCCGCCGCATGATCCGCAGGCCTCAAAAACTGTTCCAAGAACGCTATGAACGGCACAATAGCGCTCATGCTGACGGCCGTCGCTGGCGGGCTGCTCGGGAATGGAAGATGTATAACAGCATTCGCGTTCGGCGGTGGCCTGGGCGGAACATCCACATCCTTCTCGTCGACATCCTTCATCACCTCATCACCTCCCTGCTTCTGCAACCACTTGTCCACCCACATGCTTTCCAGTGCCGCGAGATGATCCTCTGCCGCCCTCAAGTGCGCAGTGGTGGGGAACGGCGCTGCGTCGTGGCACTGCACACACACGTCATACCCAAAGCCGTTCTTGGGATCGTTGTCCGTGAAGTCAAACAGCTCTTCGTCCTGTCTGCGCTGCTGCGAGTGTGGGTACGCCTCAGGCGCGAGAGGGACGTCGTTCGAGTTGCCAAGGAACACCTGCCCGACGAGCGGGTTCCAGTACGTCTGCGGGCTCGACGCGGATGCTTCTTTCCCTTTTTCCTTGTCCGCCGCAGGGAACCAGGAGAAGATCTCCGATGCCTTGGTCAGGTCGCGCATCTCTTCCTTCTCGCGCTGCGCGAAGTCGATCGTGTTTGCCTTCAGCATCTTCTTTTTGCTCTTTTTCTCCGGCTCGGCGTCGAGCTCCATCTCGCCCACGACGTGTGCGTCCGTGCTATCCGTGTGTGCTGTCCCGTTCACCTTACCATGACGGTGATCTCGGTCGCATTCGGCGGGCCGACCCTCAGACTCATCATCCGAATCGCTTAGAAGCTCATCTTCCTGTCGCATCAGGAGGCACTGAAGCTCCTTCCTCGCCTCGCTCGGACTAGCGTCGAGCACGAAGACGTTATAAGGCACGAGGTCTTTCGCAGCATCACCTACGATTCAATAGATAGTCAATTGTGTGGCACAATAACGAGGGTGCACCGCGATACTCACCTAACAATCTCTGACGATGTTCCCTTTTCCTATCTACAGCTTCCCTGAACCGTTCTGCCAGCAGCAAAGCGTGTCCAGTGTTTCCGGTGGGTGAATACACCACGATGTCCGAAATGGTCGCGTATATGGGCTACATTGACAGGTAAAGGCCGAGGCACATAATTAGCTTACGATTCTGACACATATAGAACCCTGAGTTACACGATGACAGACGGGCAACAAAATTGAAGAGATGACGATCGAGGCAGGGAAAGAGAAGAAGACTCACCACCTGGACTCCGAAATTCCTCAAACTAATCCCCTCCGGGACGTTAGCGCCAGCAAACTCATACTCATACTCCCAGCGCTCCTCGGCCTTGACTCCCTTTGCGTCGTTGACGTTGACAGCGGATGTGACACGTTTTGGGATGGGCTTCGGCTTGATCAGGTCGCGTTGGAAGAACGTGGAGGTGAGGAAGAACGGGGGAGGCTCGGGATACGGCGAAGGCGGGGGATGCGGGTGCGGCGACTGCGTCTTCTGGTGCAGCTCGGAAAAGTTGACGTGAGTTCGGGCTGGAGCGTGCGACGGACTCTGGCACTCGGTATTGAACAGCGAGGCATCGGGCGGACAGATAGGCGAATTCGGAGGGGAGGCGGAGTACACCGAGGTGGGCACGCTCGACACCCCCGAGCTGGAGTAGGACGACGAAGTGGTGTACGACGAGGAGACAGTGGACTGGGACGTGGTCGATGCGCGCCGGTCGTGCGTCTGGTTCGCGGACGACGTCGGCGTTGGCGTGGCAGACGGCGAGGTGGCGTCGGGGGTGAACGGGATCGGGGAGGTGGATGGCGCGGACGTCGAGCGATGGTGGACCGGGTGCATCTGGATGTGGGACGACTGCCTCTCCTTCCCCTGCCTGTGCCCTCGGTCGTCCGTGTCAATGTCCATGTCGTCTGCCCCCTCCTCGTCTGCATAGTCGTCCGAATCGTAGTCGTCCTCCTCGTCCTCCTCATCCTCGTCGTCGTAGGGATGGCCGTACCCGTACCCGTCGTCGTACCCGCCCAGGCTGCTCAGACCGCTCGTGTTGGGCAGCTGTGAGCCAGATGGCCGCCGCGAATGGTGCGAGCGCAGCGCGTCCGGCTCGTCCGTCGATACCCACACCAGGCCGCGGAAGTTGGGGATCTTGACGCCACCGGGTCTGGAGCTGCTGGTTACGCTTCACACTTGGATTGAACGGCAAATAGATATATGGCACGCACGACGACGACCCAAAGAATGCTCTCAGCGCATCACTGCCATCCTCCAGTCCATGCAAGAACGGGAACAAGACCGAGTCTGGCGCATGGCTCAGCGCGTACCGCAGATGGATCTGCGAGAACTGCGATGCGGTCAAGGCGCGAATAGGTTGCGAAGATGAGGGGGTCAGCGGGTCGTTGCTCGGCGGCGAAAGCACGGGCAGCGATGAGATGAAGTCGGGGTCGTACGTCAAGCCGTGTTCTGACTGTCGTCCGTAGTTCTCTTCGCTAGAAATTTCGGTAATGGATATGCGAGTCTCGGCAGGGGGACGGGGGTCAGCTAACGTTGACATTACACGTTAATTCACAATACTCGTGCGTCGTCGCTGCAGTGTTCGCGGTCGCCGTCGTCGTCGTCGTCGTCGTCGTGGACGTCGTACGGAACAAAGGGGCAAGGTAGAGTTAGACGCTTGGCAATAACGGGTAAGGCGAGGCTGTGTCCAGAACTGTATTGAATCCGCCTTCGCTGCTTCTCCCCTTCTATGTCGGGTATGGCGTGACCCAAAGGCTGATGCGGTCGCTCCAGCTGTGGGGAACGGCAAGGACGACCAGGAGGACGCCGAGCACGATGTGGCGGAAGTAGACTAAGAATGCACAAGAACGCAGGAGAACACGCCGAGCCAGTGCCACAGCAGGAGGTGGACGATCGACATCCCCCACCGCCAACAAGCATAGTGGAATTGAGTGGAGGAGGTTGAGATCTAGAACTAGAACAACAATTACCGCATCCCACGATCTAGGCTCAACACTGTTTATCTATAGCCTTATCTCCTTCCCCCTGTCTGACCCCGGGGACGCGGGGGTACATCGGCTTCGCAATTTGCGGTGAATCGCGAGAACAGAGGTGGCAGGAGGGTAAGGACACAGGGCAAAGGAGACCCGGGATAGGGAAAGATGGGGAGGCAAGAGGGAGAGGAGTATGAGGAGCGAGGCCGATGTACAAGGGATGGGAGGAGAAGAGCACGGATGAAGAAAGCAAGAACGGGTGAAGTGGAAGTGGATGGTGAAGGTGACGAGGGTAGGGATAATGAATGAAAGATCAACAATAATGAACATACGAAAACAGTTATGCATAGGAATATCTGAGATGAACTTTCGATATGTACTTACTGGGAACTCCGCCCATCTGGCCTGATGCAAGTCTGAGAGTTCCAAGCCAAGACATACCTTACCAACAGGGAAACCTTACTGACTATTATCAGTCTACAAAGCAGAACATGGACCCACTGATCACAGGTCAATAACTCAGCGAATCTAAAAATGATGGAGCTGGTGAATTCGAGTGACCTGGGCAGAGTACTAATCCTCACCTAATGCATTGCACTTCAGTACGATAGTTTGTGCATCCTATGCCAGCAGTGAGAGGAACACAGAGAAAAATAGTGGTCACTGTCCTGGTAGACACCGGGAATGAGGAATATATACTCGGCCAGTCACAGTTCAGCCTGACAATCAAGACAGAAGATACGGCAGCAAAGTAACTGGCAATGACAGTCAACACCTAGAGTCAGTGTAATGGTCCACGGAGGAAGGATCACCACCTAGAATCCATGCAGAGAGGAGCACGGCGATAGATCAACATACCACCAGCATCACACGACATCTGCTCCCAGAAGGGATGGGAGGCAGGTACCAATGCTATTAGCATTTCTGCGCCATGGGGTCGGCGTCCGGAGACTAAAGGACGAACCTCGAGAGACGCCGGCAAAGGTCCGGCACTCTTAGCGACGGATCACCGAAGAGATTTCCGGCGCATATAGCCTGTATACAGTCTCAACATTCTGCGCCATTCAGCATCTACCCTGGGAACCCATCCACCATCCGACAACATCTGGAGAGTAAATGTGGACGGGCTATGAACCGCTATACTGAACTCAGGAGGGTACCGGCAGCGATATCCTTGGCTGCGTGTAGATCATATATGACCCCAAGACGTGCTTGCAGAACGATGGGCCACAACTCCAAAAGAGGACTCACACTGTTCTACGACGCAAGTTTAGACTTCTGTCGGTAGGCCACTACACACATCGAGCAACCGATAATATGACACGCGGTGGCATTCAGTCCCATATGTCAATACAATATTGTGAATTCCACACAACCACCATATACAGTCATATACTCCCCATATGGGAGCTGAGCCACAGACGATCCCCTACAACGGTAATGTCAGGGAATATCAAATAGAAACAAATGCATTACCATATTTGAATATCAATTTCCGCAGATATACCCAGTGATAGAGCAAATATGGATAAATATATGGAACAATGGGGAAGTCCGGTTTTTGGCCTGATACAGTACAATGAATCATAGCTAAAATATCAAAGCACATCTCGGGTTGATAGCGAATCCGGAATATGGATGCAAATAGCGTAACACATAGCATAAAGGTGCGATATACCTGATTCGGGATCGTCCGGTATATAATCGGGCCGCCGACGGGCCGCCAGTGGCTGCATCGGCAAGCCACTCAATAGCCGGCGGCGGCCCACCGGCGGCTAAGAGCGGCTGGG
>NW_006920421.1:411743-432869 GCF_000344685.1 Gloeophyllum trabeum ATCC 11539 | reverse complement strand
GCGCCGCCTGTTGCCGCTGAGTGGCGCCGCCTGTTGCCGCCGGCGGCCCACTCAATATCGATTGAAAGCCATATATGACATATTGTTCACAGGCTGAAGTGGATTCTGATGCGTGAATCTGGTAAATTATATCACAAGTACCCATATGCTGAGCCATATTTGGAATACTGTGTTGCGTACACTCTCGTTATATACTTAAGTTATAACTCTCGGGTGGTAACCGTCCCCATATATGTTATATGTCATCACATATAACATGGAGAGAAAGGTTGCCTACGGGCAGATATATTCCCCTTAACGGCAGCTAATGTCATATTTGATATTCCTTACTGTCTATTGCTGGACTAAACAATCTCAAAATGAGTATTACATATTGCTTTGGCTGTATATTACTTCTTACGGTTTGACATTCACGACCGGGTTCAGGTCAGCATCATATATTGAGTTGTCCGATGTGACAGGGCGCATGTGGACTATATGCGCCCCTATTTGGCTGATTTTGCCTCTACCCGCAGTGGGTTCAGTTCGACTCCATATTCGAGACCGAGAACGCGACGTGGGCAGTGTAGCAGTAAAAGAAACAGCTGCTCAGTAGCATTCCTCCAATAGACAAATCCCTAAGTCGGCTTTTACACACGCTCGAATGTAGCATATAAAACACAAACAAACCTTATGACTTGTGCTTGCATACCTCTCAGTCCAGCCTCAGTCTAGTGCAATCCTGACTGACGATGGATCCAGCTCGACAGCAAAATCCAGATGCGTCTTGACCACTGAAACGACACTGGGAGCAGGAAAAATGTCAGCGAGCGATGGCGGCGAGCTACGATGGACAGGGACAAACAAGAGCAAACACCTCCTACGAGAGTTTTCAGGGTCCTCCCCTTGAGTGCCACATTTCAGGCTAATACTTGCGATGTGATGATATCCGCGAAGTGCTGAACCGCAGCAGCAATCGACCGGTGGACTAGCCGACTCCGCAGGAAACCTCATGCAACCCATGACTCTTTCAATCATTAACATTCTATTCAAGCACCCTAGCAATATCTCCTTGTGAATGATTCAGGCATAGCGAGTGGCTTTCTCCGGCATTCGAGAGTCGCCACGGCTCCATCCAGATGCACAGACTTGTTCGCGTGACCATGCTCATAGTTGCCGCTAGCGGGCCCGAAGAGGAGATCTCCAGGTAACTCACGTCGAAGTCTCCACTATCTTGGAAAAGGTGCGTCCAAGAAAACGTCACTAACAAAGATAAGTCCGGTCAGCTGGATGCAGTCCGAGTCCCGGTGATACAGACGTGAGAGTACGAAGATGTGATGTATCTTTGTATGGCGTGCTAGGGACCCACGAGCTTATTTTGAGAGTCAGTTGGATGAAACGTGGCCCGGAGAAGCGCTGGAAGTAGTATGACAGGATAAGTGCACTGCGGCAGCTCTGGGCCAAATAGCCACCGACCTATGGGGAAACACGGGGAGGTGACCAAAGGCCTCGAATAGACCTCCCGAACGAGACCGGAAAGACGATCTTCGCATCTTCTTCCAATCGAACTCCAAAATGTATTGCACGGATGATGGCGTCGCCTCAGCGCTACACCGGAAGGTGAGCCAGCGTCTGGTCTATTCCCGTCAATCGAGCCACCTCGTTTTGATTTCGCCGTCGGGCCTGCGGGTGAAGAATCACGGGTCAGGATCTAGTAGATCGTTAGCTGGCAATGCATCGATAGCCAGTGTCGAAGTCGATATTAGCGGGAACGTGCATACCTGATAGAACGGCCGGTGACCAGTTATGTTTACAGCGGAAAGATTCAGAGAGATTTCACTCAAGTCCGACATATGGACCGTCGCAATCGGTGTACCTACCGAATTCGAAGGAACAGCAAACTCCGTTCTTCGACGGTGTTATCGTACGCCTTGCGATACACTACTCGGCTAAGTCAGGTGCGGAATATGGCGTCCCGTGGAACCGGACTCGCTCAACTTTGCGAACTATGACATAGGCATGCAGTGTCAATGAATTTAACAGTGAAGGTAGATCAGCTCTGACCGCGACAAAGAACTCGTATGCCAGTAAAGACTCTGTCGAGGTCAGCACCGAACGAATGCCCTCCACTTTGGAATTATCAAACCACTTCAGTTGTTCGAGACCGCTGCGGCGTTGCCGCCAAAGTGCTGGACCAAGTCCACCGTAGTGCATACAGCATGGGCCACCCACGTTTATATTGAATTAAACGTTCGAACGTGGAGTCTGGACGGAGGACTTCGTTACGTTCGTATGCTTTGTAACCTTCGCTGCCCTCTAATGATTGCCGACGGCTCATTGCCGCATTTTTTTAGACAAGCGATATTATTATTCTAGCACTTGACTATAGCCTGAGGTACAGCCCTACATACAGTGCCTTGCCACTGTAAAACCTCAGGGCGGGCGGCCCAATCGTCGGCAGAATTAATTCGTTATCTAAGGTATTTTGCCATGTAGTTTCACGCGGGGCAGCTTGAGGGGTACGTACAATCTTATTGGCTATTATCAAGCTGCTATTACGGTCGATTCATAGTCTTCGGTTGATGGCGTTCCGCCATCGCGATTGGATAGTGGAAGGTGAGTAGCTGCGGTCTTGGATAACGCGCTCACATCGCAGGACCCTGACCATGTACCGTGATTCAGATGCCACGATTTTCACCACAGTAGAGATTGAAGATTCTCCAGGTCAAGAGTCTGACCGCTGACCACCATGCACAACACGGATTTGTCTCCTCCGCAATGACAGGCACTGACCAACAGCTAGGTCCACAATATAACCCATGATGTCTTGCAACTCTACCTTCGATACCGAGCTCACAGGTCGAAAGCAACTAAGCTAATTAACGGTGTTTGATCGACCACACGGACTGTCAAATGTTAAAGTCGTACACCGTCAGCCCTGTTGTGTTTCTCAGTTCCCTCAGCTCTCAGCATGTCATTAACAGTGACAAACGGAGACATCTCGTGATGTCCGGAGATATCAGTGCGCAGCTGTATACGAAGCTTCACGCCGTCTAAGGCCGGTCGGGGAACGCGGGGCGGTTGGATTAAATCTGCGCAGCAACTGGTGGGTCTGACTAGATAAGAGACGCCACATATTTGGTACAGCGTAACAAACTACCCACTCCAACCCAGCAGCCATGGTTGTGAAGTATTCTGCTATACCGCCTGAACCTTACCCTGACAACCCCGAGGGCTTAAGTGACAGGTCATCTCTGGATAGTGACCGGACAATTTACCTGCACACCCAGGATGATGTGAGACTGACGTAGGTATCTACTTACGAGTATTGCTACTCGTTGCTTAAAGGACGTGTTGTTGTATCTCTAGGTATCGCACAAAGGATTTCCTCAATCCTCGCCTTTATCCCGGTGTCTACGTCTTGGCCAACGTCCAGCTGCTATGTTTTTGTCTCCCGGCTCTCCTCATAGGCACACTATCGTGGTATCCTGGCCTGAATTTTTACGTTTTGGTCATATTGATGAACGCTTCATTAATAATGGAAGCCGTGATCAAGATGTTCCTCCTAGGGCCTGTAAGTCAACCTCGCTCCAAACGCACGCGTTCCAACTAAATGTTTTCGCAGACATTTTGGACTGACACATGGCATTTACCTGAACTCGGTGTTGCTCTTTTCGGGACCATTTCTATGTCTGTCATGTTCGTATCACAGGCTGGTACCGTTGTGGCAATCATCGACTGCTACGTTCTTTTGATCCTTATCCTGACACGCATTGCCCGAGCTATCCCGTTTTTGTGAGTCTCGCATATCTTAGGCTAATGGAACTACCACCCATCCCGCTTATGTGTATACTAGGTCCCTTTCGGCCCTCGAGAGAGACAGCTCGCAAGACATAGCTGACCGATTGCGCCTTCCTGGAGCATACGTTCTGCTATACCTGACAGTGGCAGCCTTTTCGTCCGCAGCCTTTGCCCTCGGGTTGGACAGGTGGCCGGAGCCGCCTTTCTTTATCATCAGCGTCCTTGCAAACACTTTCACAATGTGTGAGGTCGCCTTACGCATCTGCGTACTGAGACCGGTCAGTACTTTTCCTGGTCGTTCGGTTAGTGACTCAGATTTTTGACTTTACGCTTTAGCACTTCTTCGTGTCTGCATGGGACCTCGCTGACCTGATCCTGTGCGTCTTCGGTGTCATTGGCATATCCACGGTGTTTGCTACTCCCATCGGTACAATGTGGATGGCCGTCACCTGTTTCCTCCTCCTCCTCCGAAGTACCGTGCAGCTTATACGCCTCATTGTGCTCATGCGAGTGTAAGTGGGAAGCGTATGGTGAATTACTGCATAAGTATTGATGTCCCTTGCAGATATTCCACAGCTTCGGAAGCCAGAGAAACGCACGTTATAACTGGGAAAGTCTTATCGATTCCGAATAACATAATTCAGCCCCCGTCGGATGCGAGGAACTGGCCAACTGCCGGAGGAGCAATCGCTGGCCTGCGCTCGTTGCTTCCCCAACGCTTCCACAAGCAGCAAGGTCCTATCCATATCGACGAAGAACAGCCGTTGATAGAGCCATCCAAGGTAGATGACGACGAGCCAGGGGGACTCACAGCGTGATGCCGTAAGGCATGAATGTCTTGAAGACGTCGGCTAGAACCATACGTTGATATACAAGTTGTTAGTCCGGACCACTTTCATGTTGAGGAGGTCGTGTAGACTTGTCGCTTCCAGTGTTTCGCGCTCTTTAATCTTCCGCACTGGTTACCTTCCGGTGCCCCACAATCATTTCCGCAATCCTAGCGATGACCGTAAGCACGGCGAGCGCGTGTCGAACGAAAGTGTTATAGCCTTCATTACAAGCTGAGCAAACGTGTACTATATTACAAAAATCCTGCGGCGTATCGACTTATCAGTTAGTATCGCTCTAGGATATACAGTTTTTCAGTCTGGACCATTTGCAAGACTGTGAGGAGGTCTTTTATACTCCCCCCCTTCTTCAGCACGCCAAGATTCAGTCGCCAGCCGTCGAAGCTAGACACAGTGTCGACCAACGACCATTTCCTCTTCATGTCGAAGTCATCGAGAGACTCGGCTATAAGGTGGGTGATCTGGGCTGCGTTCGTCAAAGCTCGCGCATCCAACGACTCCGTCCTATTGTACGTCCAATGCAAAGCGTTTGGGGGGACCAGGTAGGGAGGATAAGGCGGTGCACGTTCGTGAAGGAAGAGAGAGGCTCCCGTTTGGGCTGCGAGGTTGGATATGTGTACGTGCACTTGCGAGGACTGTCAGAGTAACCAGGAGGACAACAAGAGCCGCGGTACGAACCATAATCTGTGGAGGAAAATCTTTCGTTGAACCGAGACAAAGCCACTCCGCCGGGATAATTCGCTATCGATGCTTGAGTGTGGAGGAACGTGACAAGGCAGTTGCCAGCAAGCATGGCAAGGACGGACAGGAAGCACATCCTACCAAGAAGCGCGCTCTTTCGTAGGCCAGTTCTATCACTCTCATTAATAGGAGAAGGCTATAAGATGATGTGGACGAACAGCCATCGAGCGCCTCTAGCGGCGGCGACGTTGAACATTGGCACGGCGTATATGACGAATCGCCACTCTTTGTGTCCTAACGCGCTTATGAGGCCCACGAACACCAGCGGGCCGAAGAGAATTTCGCGGACGCGACCATCAATGGCAGCACCGAGGAGGGACAGCGGTAGTGCCGACAATAGAATCTTGGGAAGGAATGATGTGAAATAGGTGTGTGCAGGAGAAACCTGCAAAGGCGTGAGAGCGCTGGTCACAGGCTGATCTCACGACGTACACCCCAATCTGCACTTTTGCCTTGGTATACGTTGAAATAGAGACCGGAAAATTCGGGCCACAGCGGCCACTGTTGCCAAAAGAACGAATCGACTAGAACAGTGAGAGCTAGAAAATTGTGTTAATCGTGGCATTTCCGAGGTGACCCTGAATTCGCACCGAGAGAGATCAGGCCTGATACGAGTCCAACCTTGAGTACCTTAACAAATGTGGTATACCTGCACACGAGAGCTTGAAACACAATCGGACCTAGTAGTGGCAGAACCTCTGCTCGCAATATGACGGCCGTGGCCGTCATGAGTGCGATTCCACAGTGCGTGCTACGCGTGGAAGGCTTCATTGAGCTAGGTGCTCTGCTAAGAATAAAATAATACGCGAAATTGACTGAGAATAATGATCGTAAGTCACACCTTCAGAAGAGAAATATGAGGTCCGCACCTGGCGTGAGTGCAAGCATATTTGGCAGTGTTCTACCCATCCAGAAAGGCAAATGAAACTGCGAACAAGTGACCGCCGCGAAGTAAAGACCAGTCAGTCGGCCGAAGCGGCGAGCGACAGATCGCCGGATCAAGCAAAGGGACATTGCGTTTAGTGTAGCCAAGGTTAGGCGCACTGCGAATGCAATCAAGGGTAAGCCCACGGGCATGCCTCCAAAGTTACACACCAAGGATCTGAATGTCCAATTTCGTTTCAATCAGCCCGAAGCCACCAGCGTTCAAAATGGGTGCGGAAAGCCAAGCTAGAGCGAGGCTTCCTACGAACGATCTAGGGACAGCACCTGGGAAGACAAAATGATCATACTCGAGGCTCGTGAATGGCGGGAAGCATGTGAGACAACTAAGTTGAGCGCACATTATGAAGACCTTCAATATCAGTACCATACATGAGGATGTCGTGCGTTGCGTGAAGGTTGAAGCTTTCTTCGACTTTAGTGTAAGGTGCCAGCAAGACGTGCGTCCAAGCTGTTACCAGGATAACGAGATCTGAAGCAGCGCTCATCATTGACAGCACTATCCCGTAATTATCATGAACACCTTGAGTATATACGAAGAACGGGAACAAAGAGGACACCCATTCGATGCCACCTGCCGACCCGTGCTTGGGAACCGCTGGCACGTGATTTTTACGCGTTGAGGACTGTCTGTGTCAATCAGTCTGCCACTGAGCACTCGGATTAGCGGTCTCTATATCGGAGCCACTATATCCCCTCCGTGCGAATCACGACTTATCATCTGGTACTGTATGTCTATGTATGTAAGCAACCGGGCGTGCAGCGTTACACCTTGAAATTCAACTTGCTTGCCAGATAAAGAGCGGTAGCCTACAGTTGGGATACATTGAGTCGCTACAGCTCCTCTCCATGAGGTAAGTTTGCATCATATGATCCTTCTACCAGTGTGCCGCCTCAAGTCCTCACACTATATCGAAAATGCCTAACGTTCTACCATTCGGTCCATGCTCCAGAATGACGCACGCGCGTCCTGTCCATTCATCAAGCCGAGTCGCGACCACGCCCGTACGGTCGATCTCCCGCACTGTGAACCGGCCCCGGGGGACATAGTCCGGCTCTACATGAAGAAGCCGAGCTTCGACATCCTCCGACACTCTGACCACCCTGGGGTGTTTCACCGTCCAGAAAACCCAACCTCCACCTGGTTCTGGTTGAGGACAGAGTGCGTAACAAGTGCCGACTGCCGGACAAGGCGAAATGAGTTCAGGTACTCGGAAAGAGCGGATACCGAAGGATTCGAGGTCGTGTGAGGGTTGAACGATGTGCAGCACTCCCGGCCCAATCATGGTCAATGGTCCTACGTGTCCTCCGTTCGCACTGTCCCAAACCGCGGGGCTTCCGGTCATGTTCCCAGGCGAAACAATGTCGAATTCACGTTTGCAGATGATCTCACTCTTCACGATCTCTAGATGCTCACAACTCCCGACGGGGCGCAGGTCCGGGATTCTGTGGACTTCGATGCTGCTTGCGTCGCTGAGGATGACAGTATTGCGGCTCAGGACATGGATCGTGCAATCCGTTTTGCTCTACTGGTACGTCAGATCAGCAGCTAGATGTCACAGGGAAGACATACGTATATGAACGCCGCTTGTTCATGTTGGCCGTCAGCATTAGGCGTGATGGTTCTGAGGCAAAGAAGGTCCCGCCCGTCCCAGAAGCAGTCAAAGCCGACGATGTTACCAGCGATAGACGCATTGCGTAGTATAACCGCAGGGGGGCCTAATTCTGACTTCGACATCGTCAGAGCCAACCGCATAGCGGGCTTAGCGACCACGATGACTTCATAAATATAGAGTCTGCAACATCAAATGCCAGACAGACTTATACGCAGCGGAAAAGATACATACCGCTGTGTGCAGTGAAATAGGACCCAAAAGGAGTCATAAGGGGATACCGTTGTACAACTCGAGGAGAAGGAAGCCATGTCGACGGCCTGGGGGATGGTAAAGGCTGTCGTTAAAGCACGGTCCATACGCCTCAGTTGGACAGTACCGTTGGTAGACAAGCAAACTAGCCATCCACCGCCTGGTAGCATCTGTATATCACATAAATCCGGCCATTGGTACGTTCGAATTCGACGAGGATAGGACCGTGGCTCGTGCCACAGTTGATTGACCGCGTGGATTCTGAGGGCTTTCTGTTGAATATTCATCGGCGATGGGTCCCTTAGGATGCTCTCTACGCAAGTGCGAGGGATGCGTAGAGTCATGCTTATCGCCTCATACCAAACAGCGGCGTCATCCAAGAATCGACGCATGCGCGTGCACGTCTTCAAAGGTAAAAGAATTAGACACGAGAAGAGGAGGAAAGCACGGAACAAACCAACAGCGCGAAGACTGAACAGAGTTCCTAAAGGCACGCTTTGGATAATATAAGCTAGAAGTTCATCGGGAAGCCTTGTGAGTAAACTCGAATCAGTCGGAGGTTTGGTGGGAGGCGCCATGGAACCGTTCAGGTTCTTAGAGAGAAGATATTGCACATCCACTGAAACTGGAAAACTTGTCAGATACACCGGAGTGCATAGAGGAATTCTCGGACGTCGCTTTCTGACTGTGAGATCGGTACTTTCGATCGCGTTTGCGTCCAGTACGAGGATCGTAGGCTTGGAGAAAGCGGTTCAGAGGACCAAATTTATTCATACTGTATGCACGATGACACAACCAAAGCTTATATATCTCGCGGGCTGGGAACGCAGCACTAGCAAATGGCTCTCCTTTCTTCGTCCGGATTGAGGCGCGACACGCCAGTACTGGGTGATGGGCGCACGTGGCTGGGCTATAGACACGCCGGGACTGCAGGGGATGACGTCGGAGGTGCAAAGTGACATCGTTGGTCAGTATGAAATTACTATGAATATGATAGTTCCAATGATCTCAAGAATCACGGTAATGGCATTGGAAGTTCCTCGACCTTCGAGTGGTCTCGCTGACATGCTCCGAAAGTGAGCCCACCAATGCAGACTTAGCATAACTCACTCTTTCCGATGCATCCGTGGAAAATATAGTATTTCATACAGGTTGGAAGGTCATACGCGCAAGCCGTGATCGGTACGAGTCTCGATTATTCAGCCTGAAGAAGTATTAGCAACGGCGTTGAAGGCAATGAGAAACTTACGAGGATAGAATCGAGTTGGAGTAAACTGTAGATACGAGGATAACGTAGTTGGGCATGGGCATAGTAGTTGCGGAGTCGCACACACCTTTGGAGGACAGGAAGCAGACCAATAACCAAGAGAAATTGTTACCGCCTATATAGGCCTCATACTGAATTGTGCAGGATCAGGGAGCCGCCCTCGAATACCCAAGGAAGTACTCAACGAGATATACGTAGAACAACGTGATGAGACTGCAAGCCAAGCCAGGAAGGGAAGGGTCAGATCATGCTTACAACACCGCCTCAATACGTACCACGTGAGTAATCCTGAAGCTACCGTGTACTTGATTAGGGTGTTGACGAAAGAGCTAAAGTCAAATAGTGAAGCTCTCCGCAACACCATGAATGCTGTCACCTCGCTCACTGCATAGCAGGTAAACCATCTCGGGACTTCCACAGGAGATAGCACATGCTAACCGCGATCACCGCGTCTACGAGCAGATAGCATGCGGCACCGGTGGTATCAAGGCTCTGCATCAAGCCAAATAGAACCGTTCAGTGAACCGGAAATTCTCGTTCTGAGAGTGGGCAGTACTTTGAGCACCAATACTGCATGAGTGGGAGTGCTCCAAGACGCGAAATTTGGCAGATCGAAGCTTTCCCAAGAACTTATAGGTCAATACCTTTCAGCGGACATACCAGAATAAAGATCTTACGCCTGAATGACAAATGCTATGTAGTATTAGACAGAGTCGTTACAACCAGGCAGTGTAAGCAGCTCACCGGTCGAAGTGCCTGTAAACAACTTATTAGGCCAGTTATTTGACTTCGGCTGGACATGTATCATACCTACGGCTGCAACGGCTGGTATGCACTGTCATAGATAATTGAGCCTATCGACAGGGCGCCAGCGAGAACTGCTAGCGTGACTGACCGATATCAGGAAACGTTTTTTCCTGCTGTCTACATCGTTCGTTACTACGGGAAGTTGGGAAGACCTGGAGATACTATCTCACATGTCGTAACCCTGAAGATGTAAAAGCTAAGTGGGGCATCAGTTAGGATTACCGACCGTAATAGTGCCAGATAAAACATGCCACTGGACTAGGAAAACTACAAATGCCTATAAATAACACGTTATGAGGGTTGAATCGCAGCGAATAGATCGTTGCGCCATACCGCGGGCATCGTCTGCACCTAGCATATAACATTTGGATAAATTCAAGCCTGCTCGCGACATATATCAAACGCGCATACCGCAAGACTCCTAAGGGAAAGGAAGTTGGCACAAGTGCACTTACACAAGATTTTTCGCGCACCAATGCAAACGTGAACAGTTAGCCACACTACCTTCGCACCGCAGAATAAGATAGTGCCATACGGCATCTAGAACGAAACATTGTTGCAGGGTTTCGAGCTAGCAGGTATGAGTGACGGCACCTAAGACTTGATGTCAGTTTAGAGGCTTACCACCAGGAGGGTAGCAATCTTCGCGGACAGGCATCTATTCAATCGTATCCAGGAAGGCTCGCAGAGAATACGTACGAGACCCTTCAGCTGTCGACTATCTTCTTTGCCAAATTTCTTGTAATAGAATATGCCCTGAGCACAGGCAGTACCATACATCCTGAAGTCGACGGTTGTCAGTCTATGATGGCTCCCGACATGACGGAACACGTACGCAGTGGATACTATAGCACCTATGAGGATCATTCCCAGACTGGCATCGAGCGCAGACATTGTGTTTATGTTTGCCATGGTATACAACGGGGCGACTGTGGTATGGTAAGAATGTCAGTATGCTGTGTTCCTCCTTTTGAGGGGAGATGGCGGGGCACGAGTGAACGGAGTTTTAGTGTGTAAGTAGCAGTTCCCATGGTTGCGAAACGTTTTAAACATAGCGGATAGAGTAGTCAAGAGCATCGCATGCTCGTGCGACGTCTTCCTGCTGCTTATAACAGATTGCGCATTGATAATGACGATCATGAGGTCCCCACGTTCTCATAAGAAGCCGAGATGCATCCATCATATGAGATCTGTGCATTTGGGCCCTCATCTCGTGGTATGGAAGGCGGCGGGCCATATGCCGCTCATCCAGACGACAGTAGTACTAATGTCCAGTTGCTGTCCAAGGGGGTGACCAGGGCGAACACTTGTCAAGTGTTCGCTCTCTGGTCAGTGCGAGCGCACTGGATCATTATCAATGATCATAGTAGCTCTGCACTTCTATGTTTCAAGTTATTATAGTAAGTTGGGAAGCTGGGTGTATTCAACGAGACTCGGAACTCACCTTAAGCTTCAGGTGGTTCAATACTTCACACAATCCTTGGTTCGGAACTGATTAAACTGAAATTGTAGCCAAACTGAGCCTGGCCATGGAGGAAATGAAGATCCCTGGCACGGTTAGGTGGCCTTGGGGTGGCCTGGGAGAGCAACTTGTGCCGTGAACGGCCGACCCGACCGACACGTCTCCGGTGGTCTCCGGTTCTTGCACGCCTCAATCAAGTATTCATCCAAATCCCGCCACTGTAGAGGACAGCCCCGAACCCAAGGGGCCAACGGCCAGAAAACGCGCGACGGCAACCCCCTAAAGTGAACAGGACCCCGAAAGCATCATATAAGAGAGAGGACCACCTTGATAAGGCAATTTGTGGCGGCTCCTCTTCTGCCGGGGTATGTTTTGTGTGGTCGATTGTCGGGAATCAACAAGCCTCTGTCATCCATGTACACACAGGTAATAGCTTATAACTACTTATATATATCTTTGATCCCTAAGATCACATTGTTCAGTGCTGAAAGATCCCAAACACTTCTCAGTCGATGATATTTCTGCACTGACTCAGACGTACAGGAACACCTGTCTACTTCCTGATGCATAAGACTGGTTATAAACAGTCCTTAAAATATAGTAGTTCTCTTGACAGAGCTGTTGGTGGGCGCATATTTGCCAAAGGTCCATTGTGACCATGACCGCAGGGCTTGATGGATACATATTTCTTCAAATTTGCCGATGTATAGAAAGCACAAGATACTTTGACAGGCTACAGACTCCACATGATACAATATACAACTGCAATTCATACTACCAGCAATCCTTGCACCATTCAACGAGGACTGTTAAAAAAAGTCTCGCATGGCTGGTTTTCAGACACACTGCGTCGTTTGTCCGAATCAGGCAAGTGGTCTGCAGCTCGCGTCCTCAGATTTTGCTTGATGCATTTATCAAAGGTATAGTGTATGTCCTACCACTTCAAAAAGTATGTAGACCTGTGCTAGAATGCTATTCAACGGTACAGAAAAAGATTCAGATTTTAATACAGCTCTGGGAAGTCGCAAATAGAAAGTGCACGCAAACCGTGCAAGAAAGTGAAAATCGGGACCCCGTAAACTTGGAAAGGGACAACGACAATAGGGTTGACGTCGTCGGTAATACCCCCGTTGGCCCCTTGCCCGAACCACACGAGCTGCGGTTGGTAGCGCCTGCTCCGCGACGATGGTTTCGACAATGCTCGGGGCGCTTCCAATATTACTGTTAGCCTTGGTACTGATACAGCCCTTCCCTGCTGCTCATGCTGTTCTGCGGAACGATACTTATAGGGCAACGTCGGGTTATGGACTATCGGTACGTATCATGGTACTCTGCGTGTCAGGGGTGAATGTTTTACTCCAGGCATAGCCATTCTATATGAATACGGCTGGTAAGTGCTGGTACTTAGATTGGGTGAACTCGGTGCGAATAAACTTTGCAGAGAAATGCCCACCGTGCTTCAATTGCATGTTACCGGCTTTCACGTGCGGACAGTACGGGCAATGTGACGAATATAACGGGCAATGCCAATGCCCACCGGGATGGGGAGGTATAGACTGCTTGACACCGCGTAAGCACTGCTTCGTGTCTAAGCTTAACTGTGAATATTGACGTCCGATCGCAGAGTGTGACTCGCTTGCTGATGGTGAACAGCGAAGACTCCGCGAGGATGGTAAGGAGTGCGAATGCAAGGATGGATGGGGAGGGATCAACTGTAATGGTACGTTAGTCGACTTCATCTTGTGTGCGGCATTCGACATCATGTACCGCTAGTTTGCCAAACCGACGATGCATGCATTGGGTTCCCTCTGTACGGCCAGCCGACGTCATTAGAAGAGGGTACATCGAACATGACATGTTACAAGGGTGGAATGACTGTCTTCAATAATCATCAAATGTGCAATGTCACCAGTACGCCAGCTATCCTTACGCTGCCGACCATCCATTTACGCATCTCCTATATATTCCAGACCGCAAGATTCTCGATATGCTACCAGACCGACCGCCACAGGTTACGTTTGCTTGCGACAGACCATCTGCTACTTGTGACTTCCAGTTCTGGACAGCCCAGGTCGAGTCATTCTACTGCTCCCTGGACAGTTGTACATCCAAGATAGATGCGGGGTATGATGCCAATGTCACGTCCTACTCCTGCGAGCACATCAAGTGCAGCTGCGTGCCAGGGAGATTCATCTGTGGGGAAGATGGGAGCGTTGGTGAGCGCCGCTCCTTATATTAGGATTAGCGTATGACACTCACCCATGAAACAGACATTGGCGAGTTCCTGACAGAGGAGATACGTGGTCCAGCGACATTCTCCTGCACTACCGGACGTGGTTGCAAGTTCGAGGAGCCAGCTATGAATCAGCTGATCAACGATATTTTCGGGGATGGCTATATCTCTCTAGAATGTGAGGGGGGAGAGTGCTTGCATTACTCGCAGGTTCCAGGTTACGTGGTAAGTACTGCGTATCTCAGTTTTACTAACCCTCACAGTGCCACCCTTAGCGGCCGCCCAAGCCTGACAATACCCGATGGGTGGCTCTGAGTGCGGCAGGCGCCGGTCTCATAGTTATTACCTCAGTCGCTAGTAAGTACAGAGTGGCTCGTCCGTGTTTCATCATCTGACCGTCTCTAGTTCTGTGGTACGTCGGTCGTGCGAGAACAGGCGGCGACTTTGGGAAGATCCGTCTTCCTGAGGATGAACAGGCCAAGCTTATGGCAGACCACGTCCCGGCCTCTCTTCACTTCTCCAACATTACGTATACTTTGGGTGACCGGACGATCCTCCATAATATTATCGGATGTGTCAAACCGGGACAGGTCATGGCTATCATGGGCGCCTCTGGAGCAGGTAAGTCCACGTTTCTGGACATCCTGGCTCGGAAGAACAAGCGGGGAGATGTCCGTGGAACGACGCTGGTCAATGGACGCGAAGTGGACGACGCGGAGTTCAAAAAAGTCGTGGGATATGTTGATCAGGAGGACTGTTTGATGCCGACTTTGACCGTTTATGAGACCGTGCTGTACTCCGCGCTGCTGAGGCTGCCCAGGGAGATGAGTCTTGCAGCGAAGAAGTTCAGGACCCTGGAGACTATGAATGAGCTGGGGATCATGGGCATCAAGGATATGAGGATCGGCGATTCAGGTATGTACCAATCTAGTCAGTTATCTTCAGTCTTACAATTTCGGAAAAGGCCATCGATCTATTTCAGGGGGAGAAAAACGCCGCGTGTCCATCGCTTGCGAGCTCGTAACTAGTCCGTCTATTCTTTTCCTCGACGAACCGACGAGTGGTACGTTCGGCAGGCAGCGTGTTCGCACACGTGCTAACCACTGCTGTAGGCCTTGACGCCTATAACGCGTTCAACGTTGTCGACAGTCTCGTATCTTTGGCACGTGACTACAACCGCACTGTTGTCTTCACCATTCATCAGCCTCGAAGTAACATCGTAGCGTTATTTGATCATCTTCTGTTGCTTGCGCAGGGTCGGACAGTATACTCAGGAGAGTATGGTAGATGCCAAGAATATTTCGAGTCCATTGGGCATCCATGTCCTCCCGGATTTAACATCGCTGATTTCCTGAGTAAGCTGTTTTCGTTTCTCATCCGATTCTTTTAGCTCATGGATGGATGCAGTCGACCTGACTATGCAGGCGACTATTGAACCCCGGAGTTACGATAGCCCCCCTGCTGAAGCAGCATCTTCGAGTGAGGATGCTCATATCAGAGACGAAGAGCGCGGTTTACGTCGTCCCGCCTTGTCGTTGTCGCTGAAATCATCAAACGGCGGCCAGTCTTCTACTCTCGCGGAAGATGAGATTGAGCTACATCGTCCGAATACGGCCGCGAGCATCACCTCCTCCATCAAGAAACGCACTTCTCAGCTTCTTGATTCGGTTTCTTTCTCGTCTCAAAGGGGAGATGCTCCGGTATCTGCTCGGATCAAGGAACTCGTTGATGCATATGCGTCGAGTGATGTTGCTGTGTCTATTCGGACGGAAATTGAGGAAGTGTCGGGAGCGCAGACATCAGGAGCCAATGGCGAACTGCCCGATGTTGCATTGGAGAGCTCCCTCCTCAGAGGTCGGCGTAGAGCTAGCTGGGCAACTCAGTTCAGGATCCTCAGTGGACGAGCATTCAAAAACTTGTACCGCGATCCTGCGCTGTTGGCAACGCATTATCTGTCTTCCGTTGGTCTGGCACGTGAGTTTTTTTAACTATCAGCCAGGCCCTCTTTTGACGTCCTGCGTCGGTAGTCTTCTGTGGGTTCTTCTTCCACAACGTTACGTGAGTTTGATATCAAGCAGACGACTCCTTGATAGCTAACGGGTGACCGACAGGAACGACATCGCAGGTTTCCAGAACAGACTAGGTACCTATTCCTTGTTATTCTTTTCGTGGTAGTCCTCAAACCCTTTCAGGTGTTTTCTTCTTCACGCTAGCTCTCTTCGGATTCTCTTGCCTGTCAAGCCTGAGTCTGTTTTCTAACGAACGACTACTTTTTATGCGGGAGAGGTGAGTGAAGCGCTTGTGTTGCTTCGTCAGTTTCTAATTATCATCCCAGAGCCAACGGATACTATAGCTCTTTCACTTATTTCGCGTCCAAGGTATATCAAACTGCATCCTCATCATAGTCATCGCCTTAATCGCCTCACAGGTCCTGTTCGAGATCATTCCTTTGAGAGTGGTCCCGCCTCTGCTCTTTGGCGGCATTGTATATGGCCTCGTTGGCTTAGTTCCCAGTGTCGTGGCCTTCTGGAAGTTCATGCTCACTTTGGTCTTGTTCAACCTGACAACGGCTACCGTTATCTTACTGCTATCTGTGGCTTTTGAGAACATGGGTGTCGCCAGTTTGGTTGGAACGCTGGTCATGTTATTTAAGTAAGCGTTCTCCCCTGTGATTGCAACTTTTGCTCTGTCTAACCCGTTGTACAAGTCTGCTGTTCACCGGTCTGCTCATCAACCGCGACAGCGTACCGAAGGGGCTTCAGTGGCTACATACCATCTCATTCTTCCACGCCGCGTTTGAAGCTTTAGCAGTCAACGAGCTTCGTTACTTACAGTTGAAGGAATATAAGGCAAGCTTTGTACCATTTGCTTGTCGCTCACACGCCATTAAACATCATTCCTATAGTATGGAGTGGAATTGGACGTCCCCGCTGCTACAATTCTTTCGATCTTCGGGTTACGAGCTCAGGTGTGTATCCCCGAGCAACCAAATGACTTCTTACTCACGGCTTCCTTCAACAGTCTTTCTGGTGGCCTAACATTTCCCTGCTAGGGATTTTTATCGGCGTGTTCACTATAACCAGCTATGCTGTCCTGCATCTCTACGTGAAAGAAAGGCGGTAAGCACCCGATCATCGTCGTCCTGGTTGCTATGTCTACTTCTCGGGACTTTCATGTATCCATACTGTATAGTAGAAATAAAATGTCTCCTCGCACATACTACTTACAGGTATGGCGGATGTATGTACGACTCCCAATGGGACTCCCAATGCAGGACCAAGCCGACACCGCCACCGGGGTGCCACTTCCGCCTGTATGAAAGCTGAGAAATAATCTGAAGTTGACTTAATCTCCGTCCCCGTCCGGTCTCTCGACTGCATTCCGTTGAGCCGCTTTTTTTCAAGCTTGTTTCGTTTGAGTACACACAAAGCAATCCGGACAAGTACGCAGGCCTTCATGGGCACTCGCTGAAACTACCCCTCCGGGTACGACTCTTTACTGGGCACAGATCCATAGTAAATACCAACACGCTATCACGCTCCTTGTTGCTCATTGCGCCCGTACGATGCCATCCGCGCCCGCCCAGTCCTGGCATTCGTCGAAACTCTGGTTTCCGGACTCCACGCAGTTGACGATATGCGCGACTACATCGAGTTCAGCGCAAATCTCCTCTACCTTAGGCGCATCTCCCTGGTTGTCAGGTGGCCAGGCATGTATCACTCGCACGGTGGGGTCGGAGACCTGCAGTGCAGAGCCTTCCGCCCAGATGAAGAACGCGGTGCCCCGCCCTGACTCTTGTCCGTACTTCAGCTCTTTCTCTAATGCGTCTTTGAACTCCACTCCTGAATGGTCCGGAATTGTGCTCGCTGGTGCTTCGGCCGCGTCTAACGCGGGCGCTATTGAGATCGGAGGTTCCTCGAAGCCGAACCGCTCGTTTGGTTTGTTGAGCTTGTCAACGATTCCTTGCTTCACCGCGTCAGTGACTCCATCGAAAGGGATATAAACATGCACTGGATGATTAGACATTGGCGACTTCGGGCCACATATGAGCCTCAGGAGTCATGGCGCATGCAAAGGGCTCACCGCGGCTGTAGGATTACCAACTGAAGTACGATTCCTGCCGTAGTGCGGTCTCTTGAAGTGAGCTCCGTCGTCTGGTCTGGTGCTACCGATACCTTCTCGGGTGCGGTCTTGGCGGGTATCAACGGTTCTGCGTTTGGTGGAGCTATGGACACAGCATCGCAAGTTGGTGTATGCCGCGGCGCAATAGACTCAAACGTTAACCGTTATGATGATGGCCGCTGCAAATCCATCACCCTAGAAGACAATGGGTTCGTGTCCAGTCGTATTCTTATTGGCTAACAATTAGAGATACACTGTTTCAATATTCCATTAGGTCACGGTCTATCACAGAAGGATGAATACAATGCACAGAGCTCCGGAAAGCTGTCCTAACTCTTGTTACAAGATGTGCGTTCGCAAAGGACCTTTGGAGCAAATCTGATTTGGGGTCTGCGACAGCTCTGGACGTCGCTGTTTCTCTGCATTGAGCCCTGCATATCGCATGGAAGGCGCTTGCCTCTGTGCGCAGTGTAGTAATGTATAAATATGAACAAGTATGAACCGTATTGTTCATCCCATCGGCCTCGCTATCGTTCCTGTTTGTGATCGCTACATTAAGTCATGAAAGCCATCATCGTCTTGCTGCTCGCAGGCTTGACCTACGCTCAAAATCTCGCGTTCGATTGCAGTCGCATTCCTGGTGAGTGCCCTGCTCCTCGCATCGTAGAGGGTCCTGATTCGTTATGCCCCCTACCTAGAAACATGCAAGAACATGTGTTATGGAGTCAACTGCAGGAATCTCCCTACCCGGATGACGTTCGACGACCCGAGTGCAGCTACCAAGAAGCAGCGTCGTGACGACGCCGGGTGCACCAAGCCGAACAGGTGTAACGGGCGTACAGACGGAATGACTACATGCGACGAATTTCCTTTTGCTTCTAGCCAGGAGGGTGGCGGCAACGCGGTGACTCGGTACGTGCTGCTGCCCGACTTGTCTGACGTAGCTGACTTCTACTGCGGGCAGCTGTGTGAGCCAGGCAGAATGCTGGAGTACGTGTTCATTCGTGTAATCTCCGTTCATAATTGATCAGATACTCTGATAGGCCAGGGAGGCTCCTTATCCGGTTTCTATCGGGGGTTGAGAAATAACCAACAGAGCCGTTTTACGATCTCGTTCACGAACGAGGGTAACATTCCGTGGTGCGTAGGGCCCGGGTACGGCGGGTGCACCAACGACGGCGAAGAGTATCAGCACGGTGCACCGGCACGGCGCAGGGACCTCTCTGGTATCTTCACCGAGTCCGCCAGGCGACCTGGGAAACATTACCGCACCAAAGGCGGGCTAAAGCTCTATGTCCCTTCCGGTGACGCTGAGATCGGCGGCGGAGTCTTTGTTCCCAATGCTACGCTCATCTCAAGAAACCTCCTCTTTGAGCGCGATGATGATTGTAATGACGGTGTCGATGAGACGCGCAAGAGGAGCATGGAGGAGTTGAGTATGGAGGAGTTGGGCGAATGGGATGAGATAGAGTCGGTCATCACCAACTAGGTTCCTAGCCCTCGCCCAATGTCCTGCGTGTAGTCTACCACTGGCCACGCATGGTTGTTGCAGCTAGTCCGGTAGCTTTTTCCCCAATGCAGTTTTTAATGCACCCGGGCAAGGGTTCGAGTCGGTACAAATACCATATTTCGTACTCAAGGACTATTCGTATTCCAGTTAAGTCAGTATTTGATCATGAGGGTTATCCGGCGAGTTTCGCCGGCTACCGAATAAGGCCGCAGGGCCGCGCTCGTGCGCAGCAGAACCCGCTACCTTTGACTCGAACTGTGTGTAGACAGCAGCTTCGAATGGGGCTCCTCAACCTCCTGCAATGTATTGATAATTTCGGAGACCTATGGTCCAGGACATGTATAACATATCACCACAAGTCTCGGAAATTTATATCAGGACTGAATAAGGCAGTCATGTTCTTCAAGCTCCAAATCTCCGGTCTCAACCACTCCTTATGAATTGAATGTCCTGCCACTTCTATGCATCCCTCTTGCCTGAGTGTTCAAGTTCCTCTGCCTGTCACTACTGCGTCAGTGGGCCGGCATTCAATACCATTCACCCTCTGTTTCCTTTTGTGATATGTTTTGATGTCATACTTCCCTTATTTGGGACTTTAGGGCAGGTTTCTCCCGATCTTGCAAATCTACTATGTAAGTTGTTCATGGGGAGGCGCAATTCCGGGTCGCGCGGCGAGTTGTTTGCATCTGTTTGGACTCTGCAAGAAAGTGGTCGCAAATCCCCCGCCTTCATAGAGCCTTCCGCATGTTGAAATCACGCATATTAAATGTACCGGCAGGGATGTCATGATACAGAAGATGCAACGTTGGTTCTGAATTTCCGAATTTCCCAACATCAAGTTCATTAGATAGAGGTAATGAGACTGCAAGTACATTTAACAAAAATGTACAACCAACGTTGCATCCGCTCGTTGATATAGATTAACTTTTATGAATCAAGTGACGCGTGAATGTGAACGTAGCACGCTGTAGGTTTTCTGGCAGTAAAGAGCAATTAACGACGCGTCCGAACGCGTCGCGGACGTGACAAGATGTGACACCATCGCAAAAAGTGTCACACCAAATATCCTGGTCACTGTCCGGGCTCTCCTGCCGCAGCAGAAGCAGGTCCCTTCCCCTGTGTTAGAACTGCAAACTCAACATAGTGCATGAGATATATATTCAGCCTTTTACAGCTGTGATCCAGTACTTGCTTTGTCCATTAATTACACAGACTTGTGCTTCCTGGAAATCAAGCTCATCTGCATCAAGGACAGGGAATGCACCCACTGGTGTGCACATAGATATGTTCCAAATGTTTCTGAAGACAATACATAACTTCCCTAAGCACTCTTTTGCCGACCTCGGTCATATTGACCATCATTTCATCCCGATGGTGGACAGCTCAGGAATAAGAAGAGACAAACATGTTTATATCTACTGTAATGGTAGAATACCTTTCTTGCTGGTTTAAAATAGTGATATACATTGCTCATGCATGCATAAGGTGAGAATGGAGCAGAGAAACGCAACAAGAATACGAGGGGGATACTTTGCAACCACCTTTCAGC
>NW_006920421.1:367388-411365 GCF_000344685.1 Gloeophyllum trabeum ATCC 11539 | reverse complement strand
CCGCAGCAGAGCAGGTCCCTTCCCCTGTGTTAGAACTGCAAACTCAACATAGTGCATGAGATATATATTCAGCCTTTTACAGCTGTGATCCAGTACTTGCTTTGTCCATTAATTACACAGACTTGTGCTTCCTGGAAATCAAGCTCATCTGCATCAAGGACAGGGAATGCACCCACTGGTGTGCACATAGATATGTTCCAAATGTTTCTGAAGACAATACATAACTTCCCTAAGCACTCTTTTGCCGACCTCGGTCATATTGACCATCATTTCATCCCGATGGTGGACAGCTCAGGAATAAGAAGAGACAAACATGTTTATATCTACTGTAATGGTAGAATACCTTTCTTGCTGGTTTAAAATAGTGATATACATTGCTCATGCATGCATAAGGTGAGAATGGAGCAGAGAAACGCACAAGAATACGAGGGGATACTTGCAACCACCTTTCAGCCACAATCTGCTGACAAATCAACTCGCACCGGAACCGGGCGTTGCGCCTCCCCATCAATGTTCACATCAAGGACACCAAAACCCACTACCAAAGGTATAGCGGGAATTGTGGGTTGTTCGTGACCGAGAACTCGTATATACTAACTGCCAACGCTATTCGGTGGGGACAAGCCGTAGCCATTCTCAGGAGAGCAACGGCTACACTGGCAGCGGTCCAACCATTGACAATGACGAAGAAACAATGCGCCGACAGCTGGACCAGCCCGTCTAAACTTGGGACGACATTCGGACTCGGAGCAACATCGGGCCCTTGGATGAGGACCTGTAGTCGCAGTGGAAGATTGTTCGTCAGAACCGCAATATTCCTTTTCGAACTATCAACATCTTCGTGGAAACAACACAGGTACAAGATCAAGAAAGCTCGACCTCAGGCGGTTCCGATGGGTGTATCGTGTGAGCACAGATGTCAGAAAGTGCCATATAGCACCGGCGCCGGCGAGCTATAGCAATGCCGGAAGCTAAATACTAGTGCATCGACATCAAGTGTCACACTACAGTAGGTGTACTTTCCATTATAAGAACGATATAGTACAAATAGAGATTCACTTCCTGCGTCTACATCGCCAGCGCAAGATCTAGTGAGTTATATTGTGTTCACTGATCGAATATATTCTCGACCAAGTTGTTCTCGCAGTGATGCACGGCTGTTCAGACTGAAAAGCGCGTAAGATTGCAAGGATAGCCATGCACGATTGGATTGACTCACGATGCCAGCATGCAGTTGATGTACGCTGCGGTCGCGATTGAGGTCAGTTTATGGCGGGCTGAGAGGGAGCACAACTGACTCTTAGCGGTTATAAAGTATATACCAATATAGATATCCTTCCCATGGCCAGTCGCCCAACTTGCGACAACCTATGCATAGCTGTGTTAGCGCCAATACCGACAAACATGTTCGCGGAATACTCACGGTAATCAAGTAGATAGCCTGAACAATACTGCGCAGGAGCTGTTCGTACGCTCATGATTGTGATGAAGCACTCGCCGACGTACCATGATAACAGTCCTGTTGTTACAGTATACCTCAATACGACACCAATTAACCACCTGAACAAGAGAGGGCGCAGTGCAAGTCAGTGTGGAGACTCGAGGTTCTCGTGGCCGTCCAGCTTACTTCGATACTCTCAGCCCTCCCTCCTGCGACTTATGCAGGACATAGCACATTGTGGTTGTCGTGGCAATATCCGTGAATATGTAGAAGCTGGCGCTCAGGCAAGTGAGAGACTAGAATACAATCACGTTAGACTACAACCCAATTAGAGGAGTTTACTTACTTCCGCCAGCGACTGGTTTGTCTCGAACATGAAAAAACCTCGACCTTGTATACTTGGCGGCGACATCAGCACATATTGATACCTATGGGATTCGACACGTACCAGTATATCAAATACACTGACGTAAAGGATGTCATCAGGAATAACTTGTGGAACAACCATGGCACATCTGGCTTACCCATGGATAAAACTAAGGATGCCATCATACCAATCAAAATCAGCAAGGACGTCCTGGACGTAGTCAGCACTACACTCACTTGGCCCGAGCGCTGCTGGCACGAGCTAGGCAGTAGTTTGACAGAGAGCACAACCTCAACAGGGGAAAACTTACGAGCATAAAAGTGGACTTCTTTTCGCGAACTGTGACGGACCAATTAGCAAGTTCTTTGAAACGTGGCACTCCGAGCGACCTTACATCTCCATATTCGAATTATGAAAAAGCTGTAGATGCAAGACTGTGTCAGTGAGGCAGTTGAGAAAGTAAGCCGGGTACCGAACCATTCGACAACGAAGGCACTCAGCTCCTACGTCGGGTTTTGATTTACGTGCATAAGACTTCAGGTAAGCTATGCATATCTTACCGTCGGTATCGCGGACGCCTTGGGTAGATGTAGGTACCCGTCAGCGAGCAGGTCATTGAGGAAATCACCATCCCTTACATATAGACTCCTAGAATCGTCTGTTCAGCTCGAGGAAAAATCGGCCAAAATAAATCATACCAAACAACATCGGCACACACCACATTATTCCCGTTGCATCTCGCAACTAGGTACCACCACAGTACATGTCCCACGAGACATTGATGTAGAGTATCCATCTATTCGGACATGTTAGAGTGGAGATGATATACGCGCTAACTGTGGGCGTACTATCCAGATAAACCCGATCTCCATGGCGAGAAGACTTCCTTTTAGACCGCTTTCGTGCGTTCAACGCATAACTACTCACAAAACACTTCATAGCGAGTCCGTCATCGTATGTAACATAGTAATTAACGACTTGAGCGATCGTTACTCCATACAACCTACCGATTCGTTAGCGACGCGAGGCGAATAGTGGCTGTACCGCTCAAGTAGATACTCACATGCTGGATATAGTAGCCCCGATGAGAGCAGGCCCGAGGGTGGCCATTCGGCGAGCACCAGCCAAGTCGCGAAGGAATACCAGAAATCTAGAGGACCGAGCTCCCAGACTCAGATATATCCGAACGCCTTCCAACCAGATCTTATGAGCGTCGCATTCCGTGCCGGTGAAGATTTGCCAATCTGCCGGAAGAACTATTCGAGGCTAAGCTTCGTGTAGCCGGCTGCGGAACTCGGAACGCAGATCTTCTCGGGTGATATTGCTGTGCGAATGAAGGGGGGACGCATGATTTCAGAAGCTTACCTCTCGCACACAAATGCTTGGGGACATGTGAGACTCCTTGCACAAAGCCATATGTAATAAATCTTGCTAGGTATACCAGCAGAAAGCTGTAAATGAAGGCGACTCGCGAAACGAATTCTGCGAGTACTACAACTTGTAAGTGCGTTGCATCCCCATTTGGCATCAGAACGTGTCATTGCAACCACGGGGAATTCCGGCCTGCGTAAGTAACAATGTGTTCTACCGAGCGCCCTACATAACGCGCTGCTGCTATACTTATACATTTGCTCAAAACACTGTCATCGGATTGTGCTGTTCAAGTTTTGGACTAGTTCCAAGTCAGGGACGATGCGACCGACGCTCTGTCAGCGCCACATCGCCGTTAGTACGACTCTGACTCTGCGGAGACTCCCCGGCTGATGTCTCGAAGTATTTATATGCTTTAGCATATATAGCTAACTTTCAGGAATAGAGCATCCGGTGGTCAGGCGTCTCTCACTACATAAGCTCGAAGTGCCACACACGTCGTCACTCGTGTCCCCTGGGGAAGCCGTACTAAGCCGTGCAGAACGGAGGCCTTAGCTCCCTGGCGCCTTGTATAAGCGGAGCACATAAGCTAATCACCGCTTAGAAGATGTTACCACGGTGAGTAGCTAAACCGTCTGGCCATTCAATCCATGCATGAAGTTGAGGACGGACGGCCTTTGCCGAAGCCCTAACCCTACGCACTGTCCGCTCTATGTCGAGATCCTCATCATGATCCTGTGCGAGGTTCGCCAGATCAACAGACCATGCAAATGGTGCTTCTTGACAAGCCTACCGGCATCAGGTACTATGGAGGTTCCACTGAGAGACAGGGAACAGAGCGCACGACGTCCGAGCACAATACATCGTCACAAGCCGAGTGCAATCACTACTATAAAGCGTGATTCAAGGCTGCTATCGTGGAAGGGGTAACTCTAAATCAAGGTCTGTCCATCACGTACATCTGCATCTGGCAGTTGATCGCACAGCCCGCTCGGCTTAGGGGGCATGTCTCACCACTGGGATAGTTCCGCCCTCTCGCGAGCAAGCAGCCCCCAGGCGTCTTATCTACAACCCGTCAGCAACGCGGCACCCTGCCCAGTCCGCTCTCTCACCACATCCGAAGCAGGGCTTCACGTATATCTATCAGCAGCGGTAGCCAGCAAACTACTGACTGCGCACATCTCATAATGTCGACAATCGGGTTCGCAACGACCAACTTTCCACCACCTAACCTAGCGACAATTACCTTGACGGTCATACCTTTCTCATCGACGCCCACTAGCGGTCCTCAGGAGACGTCGGCTGCTGTCGCAAGGTCCCATCCCCGCCCCACACACTTTCGCATTGTAATTGGAGTCATCGCCGGGGGGATGGGGTTCAGTATACTGCTCTTGTTTGCGATCCTGATGTATCTGAAATACCGTCGCTATCGCCCCCGTGCCACCGGGGCCATTGGAAAACCTCAGCATATCCTCAAGCTAGCGAAATTGGAAGATTCCGAGAGGCCTTCCTTCGAACATCAGGAGATTAGTTACGGCCATTCGAAATACAAGTCCCACGCACTTCTCAGCGTTGGAATCGACTGCGCTCCCTTATTTCACCAATCTGGCTCTCCGAATTCAGGGTCGCCGGACAGCGCAGTGCGCAAATGGGCAATCGACGCCTTCCCGAGCAGAAGGAGGGACTCCCGACCAAAGTCTTTGTCCACTATCATCACCGGACGAGAATATAATTCTCGCTACATCCACAGACGGGAAAGATCCTTCACGGAACCCGCGATGGAGCGCAGCGGTGCTTTGCCATCCCTGCTGATTTCTCCTGACGCGTGTCCACGAGCATATACACCGAGCATGTCCGCCGCGTCACCGGGGACTACATCCTGCGCGACCACGCCTACCCATACGGATGTGATCAGCCAATTGGAACAGTTGCAGAGGGAGGTCGATATGCTGCGAAGGGAGCAGAGAAACTTGGCACAGGGCTTACGGGATGATCCCCCGCCGAGTTACGTAGAGGGAGCAAGTTCACGTACGAAGGATGATAGGTAGTCGCAGAACCTTGGAAGTTTCTGAGTATCTGAGGAGGTGGAGCTGCGCTTCACCCATATGTATTGTGTATTTTGTGTCGCTTTTGTAGCATTCGGTCTTCACCCTGTATTTATAGCACGAACGAAGGGCGGCTCGCCTCTGTCCTGATCATCTGTGTCCGGCTATATTCGGGAATTGATCCTGGTATAAGAGTCTCAAGCTGTCGCAACCAGCGCTTTCCATCTATCACATCTTGTTAGATACTGTTCGTTGTCACCAGGAGACACTAAAATGAGTACAGTGACACTCACTACGCACCTTTTCCGCCTCACCTCACATACTGCCGCAGCTCACAAGGGCGCCCGTGCTGCATGCCCCGCCCAACTCGCTGACACTCGTTGAAGAGATTCAAGCACTACAGATGTCGTCCTCAGATACGGGATCGTCGACGCCGAGTACCTCGTCCCATATTTCGCCGACAGACGTCAAAATCATTGCGATCACTGTCGTTATTGCCGTCCTTCTCATCGTTTGTCTCGTTGTCCTATACTTCATCGACCGACGAACACGAAGGCGGATACAACAGGCGTCAGAGCACAGGGTTCAACAGGGGAGAGGCGTGCGGAGAAACGACGCAGACGAATCGGCGGTGACGCAGACCCAAACAAACTCGGTGACACCGTTGGTAGGCGGAGCAGCGACCAAGTTTGCTAGCCTCCTGCCAACATGCGGGAACAGCGAGCCAAACTCCAGGAGACCGAGCACCAGCAAGATCGAGTCTACCACCGACTCCGGAATAATGCTGGTTGTACCCCCCCAGGCAGACGGTAACAATGGCCAGGACTCCAGAAGACCCAGCACCAGTACAATTCACCTGAATAGTCCCCAAGAGACTTCGCCTCCGACGCTAAACCCGGCGCCTGCGGTGAATTCTGAGCAGAAAGAAGCCAGCGCCGGACAGCGAGATCGCGCAGGGCCCACCAGCTCTTTCCCATTCCCCGTGCCGCCAATTCCCCCCACTCCACCAGACTACGACCATGGGGACCGTCGACATCAGCGGTCAGCTTCGACGTACACCTATCAAAGTCGGGCGCGAACGCCGGAACTGCGGGTGCAAATCAAGGTCCTGCAGCGCGAGATGGAAACGTTGAGGACGGAGAAGCAGCAGATGCTCGCGCTGCAGGAAGAGATAGCGCGTCTCAAAGCAGAGCAGCGGCAGGTTGGATCGCTCCAGAACGAAGTGGAGAGCCTTCGTCAGGACCACGATAGGATGGAGGGGTTGCAGATGGAGGTGGAGAGGTTGCGGCGGCACCAGGATCGGATGGATATCCTGCAAGAGGAGGTCGAGAGGTTGCGGGAGGAGCAGCGGGAGATGCTTTGGGAGCTACAGAATATACCGCCACCGGACTATGTAGACAGAAGGGAAGAACTGGACTACAGCCCTGGTGAGTGTGGTCTTATCAGTGGCCCGATCTTTGTTGAAGGAGACGGAAATCTGACTCGTCATCGATGAATAGTAAGCAGGCCTCTACCTGTAACTGGACCGACAGGAAACTGGGTGTGATGGAATGGTCCAGATGGCATCTGGTGTTGTTTGAGACTTCGCATAAACACTTTCTTTCGGTGGCTGTTTTCGTTGGAGGTGCCTTATATCACAATACTTATGTATTTCCCATGCTGTTCGTTGTCGGGCGTCACACCACAGCGCGTCAATCCGCGTCCCGACTCACTACCGAATGGAGAGGAGCAAGGTCTCGGAAGTTTATAATCTGGCACGTACGACGTCAGATTACCGCCACTTTAAACATTGTATCACGCGTTCAATGCGTAGAATTATAGTTGCTGCCAGTCTTGCGAGACATTACCGAGTCGAGGACAAAACTCTGTCTGAAGATTACACCGACGCCGCGTACGAGAATCCAGGAGTGATTGATAAAGTTGTACCCTTCGCTCAAATACGCTGTGCAGTGCTCTTTGGATCGTCAGTGCAACAGTCAATGACCAGCTATTCGGACGTACATTGCCCATCCGACGGCAGATCAATAGACAAGCCAGCCTTCCTGCTCGGCCTTCCTGACCGGTTCATCCCAACCAGCCTCCGACTTCTCCAAAATCCTGACGCTCTCAACCTCCTGCTTTCCTAGCTTTGGACCGTTGTACAAGTGCGGGAACATGCCCTCTCCTCCGCGAGGCCCGCACACCTCTGCCTTCGGGTCTTCCCACCTTATGTCTTTCTCGACATTGTCGTAGTTGACCCTGAGGACGTAGACCTCCGAGTCGTCCTTGAAAAACCACTTGAGCGTGTTCAGCACCTGTGGCGCCGTCGAAAAGTGGATGAAGCCCGATTTGGCATCGAGCTCGCTCAGAGGCAGTACCTCCGGCAACGGGTCTGGTGGCGCCGCCGTCGACGGTACGAGTTTGTAGATGTACGTTGGCTTGTCAGACATCGATGTCGTTGCGGCAAGCTGTGTCTAGTGTTGGTTGACTCAGCGCCGGAATCAGGCAGAATCAGGCCAATAAGCAGTACCGCTGTGGGGAAGCCATCAGATGGAAGGTAGGTAACGCGCCAACGTGATGGCACCCGTCCACAGATCCCTCTATTGCACCAGCTGGTCTACGTAGAAAGCGGGGCGTCTCTTTCAGTACTTCTACTATTGCGATTCGGCGGCCGCTTCCTGCCTGATGCGGGCGCACATCGTCTGATTGGAAACCCAAGACCCCCTGTACTTGTCAATCGATATAAAGGCGCAAGATAACCGACCGGATGTTCAGATCAACACATCCCCACAACTGCTCCTCAAGTCGTCTCTTATTCCTTCGACCTTACCTTCATCACCATGTCCCAAGTTACCGAGCTCGTCGTCTTCGCCGCCTCCGAGGCTTACCAGAAGGACAACACCATTGTCAATGGCCTCGTTGACATCCTCAATAAGACCCCAGGGAAGATTAAGTATGCCGCTGCTCGCTATCTTCCAATGAACTCTCGCTAATGCCGAATGGAATGCGTGTAGCACCTTCCACGGGCCCCAAGTCGAGGATCCGAACAAGGGCTATCTCTTCGTCAGTAAGTCAACCTCTTAGATCGCTTCGGTCATCGAGCTCACCGATTATCCATCAGACTGGGAATCCCTGGAGCACCACAAAGCACTGATGGCCTCCCCCGACTACCCCACCCTGGTCGAGGGTCTCAAGCCGGCGCTCGCGGGAGACTACGAGCTGGTGCACGTCAAGTTTGACAAGGACCCGACCCCCGCGCTCTCCGCGCCCGTCACCGAGGTCGTCGCCATCCAGATCAAGGAGGGCAAGTCCGAGGACGAGCTCAAGAAGCTCCTCGAGCAGGGCGCGAAGATCCAGCTCCCGGGCGTCGTCGGCTCAACCTACGGCCCCATCATCGAGAAGCCTGGCTGCTACATCATGGCCGTTGGCTGGCCATCCGTTGAGGTTCGTGTGGCGGCACTTCCTGCACAGGGTCGTGTTGCTTACCGTTACCATAATACAGGAGCACCAGGCTGCCCGTCAGACCAAGAGCGAGGAGAGCACCAAGGTGCTCGGCGGTGTCCTCGAGCTTGCCGATTTCAAGGTCGGCCACGCCAAGCTCACGAAGTACTAATTGTATCAACATGACATTAACATTGCACGGAATCATGGGGAAAACAACAACTGTATGATTGCATGGCGCATGGCCGAAGCGGATAGCCAGATACCTGTAACTTATTAGGTTGTATACATGGAAGGATTATGGATTATATGGCTCACATACGGCATAGGCAAGATATGCCCAGAAATCTATCTCTATTGTACACGTATCACCTCGTTAGTATATCGTCAAATCAAGAAACTACACCACGATTCATCACGAAATGGAATCGCGGTTCCGGGAAGATGCGAGGGACTTTGTAGACCGCACGGTACCCTTCGTTTTGTTATGCGCATCAGGGGAGAGATACGTAATAGCTATCGACTCCCCGCCATTAGCACGAGCGGAGGCGGTGGTATCCACAGACGTCGGGCCAGAGATTGCGTCGAACGAGAGGGATGGACTGCCGGAGGTCGTTAGATCATGGGAATACGCGCGGCCGGTGGCCACTCGTCTGATAATGAGCAGTTGCGCGATACCCTGATAGATGTGAGGAGAAGTACTGTAAGGTCGGACGCCTTCAGCGTATTGAAAGATACGTACCTGTACGTGGCTGATAGAAAGGAAGATCAAATTCGACAGATCACTACCTTTTGCGAAGGCAGCTATGAAGAGAATGCCGAGGACCGTGTACATCGACGCGGACTCGACAATCATGGCTGCGATGGAAGTGTATGTCCTCGAGTGCTCTTCACCGAGAACGTGCTTGATCTGGTTGCGCATAGCAATCAAGCGGCCCACGACTAAGATGGTATATATGATGTTTAAAGATACGGATATCGATAGGTAGGCCAGCTGAATGTTGTTTGAGTAGAAGACTGCGCCCTGGCCAGAGCGTTCCAGCACTATTATGGACGCCACTTGGAGTCTCGAATGAGTTTGGAAAGTACACGGGCCGGAGTCGTGTGGAAGTGCTTACCAATGTCGCCAAAGAAAAGCACACTCATGACGGCTACGATGTACCACCGCCAGCCCCAAATCGTACAGCAGCGATGAAGCTGTTTGCATAGTTAATTTCGCGAGAATTGATCCACCTGTCCACTTGCTCACCAAGAGACCATCCATAAACCATTCCATCACATAGTAGCTATCAACAGTCGGCTTGACATTGCTATGTTTGCTGGAAATCCGAACAGAGTGCTTACCAGGCTAACGCCATCACATTAATCTTGTCGTTCAGCTCGAGCTGTATCAGAGCCGCTGGCCCTCCCGGGGCGTTGCGGCGGTCGATCCAAATCGTCTGAGTGTATTTGGCATTGCCAGCGAATCCAATAGTCGCTAAAACGAAGGTGACCAGCACGTAACCCAAGAGGATGAAACGCTGCTCGGAACGTTTCTCTCGGCCTTGTCGCTGGGTATTCCAAAGTATGTCGGTACACTGTAATGTCAAAGTAACCAGGATTCCTAATTCAAATCCTTCAGTCGACTTCCTTGCTTCAAGTCATTTGGTTCATGCCGTACCATACGATATAGCACCAAGCAGCATACCATTCAGACGTGACCTCTCTAACCACAAATCAGTGTCCGGTGTTGACGACGGCATTGGATAGGACGTGGGTCATGGAAAAGAAATGTCCGTAGCGCCTAGTCGCATCCTCAACGTAAAATGGCTGTCCCGAGCCCATCCTAGGCGGCCTGATAGGCGAATCGGAAGGTCTTCGCGAACCATTCATGGAGGCCTTACTTGATATGGTGGTTAGCCTGTGGGGCCATCTATTCTGCGACCTTCGGACGAATCGGGGCCAGCGTGGCAACATCGGGGTCACAACGACAACGCAAACATGATGCTGCACGGTACATATAGTTGAAATGATGAGAATGAAAAGGGGACCATGAGCAGGAGAAAATGAAATCGATGACAAGAGTGGGATTCGAACCCACGCCCGAATACTCGGATGAGAAACCTGCTTTCAACAGGCAAACTTTCGCTTGAGTCACACGCCTTGGACCGCTCGGCCATCTTGCCATAGCACAGCCAGCTTTTTGTAACCCTTATCACAGCCCGCGTGATGGGTGACGAAGCGCGTGACAATACGCGTCGCATTCCCGATTGAACGCGCCGCTTCACTCGCGGTCGTGGTCCAGAGGATAGTCTTGCACCACTCCGGCACGGCTCCTCTGCTATCGCTGCTGTTGCTGCGGAGAAATATACCGAGTTCCTTTGTGCTGCAAGGATGCCTCAGGAAGTCGCCACCCCTCGCCGATCGAAGCGGTACCAGCCTCTGCTAGCCACCTCTGCCTCATCCGCTGGGGATTACACGTACACTTGGTCATCCGATCCCATATATACCAGGCCGCTAGAGTCCGAAGACAACGGGGACGATGGAGCGCTTTTTGACGACGCAACTGCAGAGGCTGTCTTCTATGTCTCGTTTAACCGTACTGACCTCTCGAAGATTCCGCAGAGTAAAGGCCGAACCAGAGGACGGGCGAAGGGCAAGGCGAAACAGGATGATGTCTCAGAGAAATTTAGCGTGGGTGATACGGTGCTCATTGCGACAAATGCGAAGAAGCCTAGTGTAGGCGTCATCGTGACAATGTGGCAAGTGAACGTGGATGCGGAGGAGGAAAGGGATGCTGCTGAAGAGGACGAGGGCCGGCCTGAGGATTCCAAGATGAAGGTAAAAGTGCACTGGTTTCTGAGGCCCACGGAGCTTGCTGGTGTCCGCGCGAAGAGAGACCACTATGAGGTACATTACCCCGACCTTATCTCCCTTCATTTACTGATCCCTTTCGATCTCAGAACGAAATATACTACTCATTGGCGACGTGCGCTACAATTAACCCATCCAAGATTGTTTCGAAATGCACGGTCACAAGTCAAGAACCAGAAGATGCAGAGTCGAAGAGTGCATTAGCATGGTCGGCCTCACCTTCAAAACGTCGAAAGCTATCTGCACCAAGCTCCGCGCATGCTGAATATCAAGATGTCTTTTACTGTGGCTCCGCAATTGACGCCCGGCGTGGACTTTACTATGTATTTGACTGGGAGGAATTCAGGGAGCGAGCCCTTGCCACTGAAACGGACGATCCCTCCAACACCGCAGCTTGGGATGTCTCCGTAGATGACACAATAGTACTTCACGAAGACGGCGTATCTCCTACCAAACGCACTCCCGCCGCACGCGGTCGTGGAAGGCCGCGGAAGTCCTCGGTGAAAGAAGATGAGGACTTCGACGACCGGGAAGGAATCCAGCCCAGCGAAGACGAGTACCAAGTTGATAAAGACGCGCAAGCGGTAGCAGCTACTGACACAGAAGAAGAGCAAGAGGCGCCCCTCGAGGATGACTTGCCCAAGACTCCCTCGAAGAAGCGCAGACGAGGCGAGATATGGACGCCTCGGACACCTCGCACTCCGAGAACACCGCGACGCACACGAGAAACGGTCAAAAACCTCGCTGCCCCTACTCCCCATTCCAAGGCCGCCCTGCGTGCCCGCGCGCGGCGAAAGTCGTCGATGGCCGTCCGACCCCCGCCGCCCGAATTGACACAATCTCTCGCTGCCGCACTGAAGAAGATAGGGAACGATCCATGGTTACGAGCTATGCATGCTCTGCACGTCGCGGCACGCCCGGATGAGTTGGTCTGTAGAGAGGAGGAGTATAGTAAGGTGCTGAGGAGCGTGGAAGAGCTGGTAGAGGAGGGAAGCGGCGGATGCGTCTGTACGTCCCTACCTACTTCAGTGGCAAATAACTGATTTCAATCTTGTTGAAGACATATCCGGGGTGCCCGGTACCGGGAAGACAGCCACTGTTCACGCCATCGTACGCGAGTTGAAGCGAATGGCTGAGAATAGCGTAAGTTTGTTCCCTGCCTAGTGACCTCTCATTCTAACATGTCCAGGCAGGAAACTAACCCCTTCACTTATGTCGAAATCAATGGATTGAAAATTCCGGAGCCCTCTGCCGCGTACGGGCTGCTATGGGAAGCCGTGTCCGGACACGACGTCGCGTCCGAAGGGCACCTCAAGATCAGCTCCAAGGAAGCGCTGCGCAACTTAACTCATTACTTTGGCAGCGGCGGGAACTCGGGTCCCGGGGGACACGCCTGGTAACCGATACTCGTATTTACCGGATGCCCGTCCTGACGACCAGTTCTCAGTGTTGTCCTCATGGACGAACTGGACCAACTGATGACCGCCAAGCAGGACGTTGTGTATAACTTTTTCAACTGGCCGACGTTCGTTGGATCCAAGCTGGTCGTCATAGCCGTGGCGAACACCATGGATCTTCCTGAAAGGGTCATGTCAGGCAGAGTCCGGAGTCGACTTGGTATGTTCATCGTGTGAACTGCTGTTATCGTTCCAGTATATAACTTCTTTACTCCGCAGGTATGGTCCGGATCAACTTCCAACCATACACGACCCCTCAGCTCGAGCGGATCGTGCACTCCCGGCTGCTGAGCGCTAAGGAAGGATTGGCAGGCCAAGTGCCTGACGTGCTATCGGCGGACGGTGTCAAATTTGCCGCGATGAAGGTATCCAGCATCAGCGGCGATGCCAGACGTGTCCTGGACATCTGTCGGTGGGTGCCGTCCCGTTGGGACGATTACGGCCTTGGCTGATATTCCTGGGCAGGCGCACCGTGGAGTTGGTCCACCCTAGGAAGCGCACGGCCGGGACAAACGACGTGAAAGGAGTGATCAAGGTGATGCAGAACAGCCCGACGGCGGCGTACCTCCGCGACTGCAGCCTGCACGAGCGGCTCCTCCTCGCCGCCTTGCTGAAGTGCATGAAAAACGAAGGCGTAGACGAGATCAAGTGGGGGGACGTGCAGTACCAGCACCTCATCTACCTGCCCGTCTTCACGTCCACGGACGAGCCGTCCCGCAAGCCGAGCGGGGAGGAGCTAGCGATGGTCCTGGAGAACCTGCTCGCGACGAGGGCGGTGCTGATGGAAGATGGCACAGGCGCGGCCAGGAAGCCGGAGGACGAGCGCAGGATCGTGCTGAATATGGAGGTCGGAGAGGTGGAGAGGGCGCTCGCAGACGTCGGTGGGGACAGGTGGAAGAATGCATTGAGTGCGTGAGGCTGTTATGTGTTATAGATCGTCTATATGTTGTGTATCAATGTTCAGCCAGGTATATTCCGCCGCAATCAGATGTAGCATAGCTTTCCACTCTTACATACTGTACATTACTGCTTACTGCTAACCTTCCGTACATCGTATACGTTTCCTTCCTCTCGGGGCATTACTCTTCACTGGACGTCCGCGCTGGGCGTCTTGTAGTAGATGTCAGCTTTCACCCAGTTATTGTACACCTCGCCGTTCCCAGCCAGAAGCGTGTCGAACCCGTCGCGGACGGTCTCGGGGTGTAGCCACGCTGCCAGGGGCGCGTGGAACTCGAGGAAGGCCGCAGCTGCAATGCTAAGTCAAATTCCGCGCAAAAGAAGGAGAAACGCGAACGTACATCCCACCCCGTAGCCCTGTCCTTCGCCGTCGGCGCCGCTTCCGCCGTGGATCTTCTTGCGGGCGCTTGTTGTGGAGGCGAAGTTGTTAGTGTAGAATTGCACGCCCGATTCTGTAGAATTGGAGACACGTGTCAGTTGGTTCGCAATGTCCAATGGTGAACCGCAGTAGGGTAGGAATTCTCTGCATCTTCAATGAGAAGGACCCTAACCCCAGGCTCCAGGGATCTGCCGTGTTCCTCACAGGATCCGCATGAGCAGCACCGACTGAAATTCAGACGATGTACCATAGGGTTAGGGACGCCTCACATCAGAGTGAGATTCTCCATGCCTCAACCCTACCGTGTTCCACGGATTTCCCCCACGGCCTGCTCGGACAAAACAGACGAACAACAACTCACGATTACTACCAAACACGATCTTGACACCGCTTTTCTCACTTGCAAGCTCAACCTTGCGTTCCTCGCCCTCGAGCTTTGTCTCCAAGACCTCCTTGACGAGGTTGAGCTGCGGCGTGACCCTCGTCGGCTCGATCCGGTGGTCCTTGGCAGCCGGCGTGCGCGGGAACGAGTAGTACCAGTCTATCCAAGTGAATAATTCAACAAAACAAGGGCGATATAACCGCGCGGATGGGTATACTGACCATATCCGCCCGGGCCGTTCTCGACTGTCGGCCACTGGCTTCCGATGGTGCGCGCAGTCCGGAAGTCGTGTGCGGTGCCCGCCACGTCCTGCAGTTTACCCGCCGACAGGCCGACTTTGTCCAGCTCCAGAACTTTGTCTGCCTGTGCGAGCCAGATTGAGCCCAACCCAACTGAATGCAGACTGCTTACGTACCTTAAAGGTGAGACTATGCGATTTTACCGAGAGGCTGTCCGCGCCCTCCTGGAGCGAGGCGGTCAAATTGAAGCCCCAATGCTACGCGTGAAGATCACAGTAGTACCAAACCTCCGGAATTTAGTCGCAGGGAAGCCGCGTACCTGGGTGATGTTCAGCGGCGTGACCTTGCCCTGGTCGAGGAGTTTTGCTCGGTACACGATAACGACACTGCCCATGAGGAACTCGTCGCCCCTCGCAATGGACGGGGGGTTGGACGGGGACAGGAGGCCCACGAGCACCTGCGCGGCGTCATTCGCTGGCAAAGCATCCACACCTCCGAGAGCGACGCACCTCCGTGTATAACGTCCCGTCAAAGCCATTCTCCCCGTCTTTATCCGTGTAACTCCAGAGACTGCTCGCGCCGAGGTCGCCGTTGATGGTGGCAAGCTCGGCGGAGGAGAACAGCTTGCTGCCGGAGGGCTGGAGGGGTGTCCAGGGGACTGAGTCGAAACCAGTGGTCCCTCCATGCAGTGACACGGTGGGGGATTCTTGGTGCACTCCGTAGTCAGTACAATGTTCAACAAGTAGTATATTCAGAATACCGTTGGAAATAGGCTTGACCGTGCCCTTCGCTCCCTCTCTCTCCAAGCTAAATTCGCCCACAGGGAGACGGTTGGCGTAGCGCCCGATGATGGTGTTGACATATTTCTTCTTGAGGTGGTCTCGCGGCTGCTCGGGCCCAATGACGAGGTCATGCGTCTGGGACGATTGCACCAGTGAACACGGAGAGTGAGGGTGGCTGAAGATGAACGCATACCTTGCCGTCCGCCTGGACAAACAGCCTGTGAATCAACAGCCCGTGTGGAATCAGCTCCAGCGCAAGGCTCGGGGTGAGACTCGGCAAAGCGAGGAGAACGGGTTGCCAGGGGTCTTGCTCAGTAGTTGGCGACATCGCGGCAGTGGACAGCCTCCTCCGAGTTGAAGCGAGTGTACAAGCGAGAGGGGACCGTGCACGCAACGAAAGGAGAAAGACGGAACGGCGCAGGACGTGACTCCCGTTCATCGATCGATGACGACGGGCAACCAATCTCGGCCCGGGTCTTTATCTACGCGAGTGCGGGGAACATCTTATCGTATCGCTTTCCGGCTGCCGAGATTCAACCGACGTTGTGCGGCCCGTGCGAGTCCGGTGCAACAAAGGCATCCAGAATGTATCATAAACAGTACACTTCAATACATCGAGTGATCCACTGCAGGTCATCCGTGTAGGAATACCTTGGGAAATTATACCAGTTCAAATACCAAGACGGGGAAATCGTTGATCATCGGATGCCCTTCGCTCTGCCGTCATTGCAAAGGACCCAAGCCGTTCGCCTTGAGCAACGATTCGTAGTACCAAGCAGGTGCTATTCCTAGTGAGACTCTAACCACCGCCACCGTAAGAATCAAAAACCCACAATGATCTTGCATATGTTCTTTCTCCGTCAGTTCCTCTACCGTCTTGGGAGCCGGCCCCGGGTCCATGCCTACCTCGCTGCTGATCGCCGACGGAGGCTCGCTTCGCGAGGTGCGATATGCCGAATCGACATGCACGTAGATCCTGGGATCATCCACCGCGGGGAAGATACCGAGCACCAATTTCGCCGGTGCCGGCGGCAGGGAGGTGACGGAGTCGTCCTCGTCAACGATACGCCAACTAGAGCCAGCTGCCTTTTCCACCGCAGCCCTAAAGTTCAATGCGAAAGAGTTCTCGCCGATACGAGGACTTCCGAACGTGAACAGATCTCCCAGGACCCACTCGAGGGGCTTCGTCTGCTGGTACTGAAGCAGTTGGGCATAGCAGAGTGTCGTGAAGGACGCGCCCAATGAATGTCCCTACATATGCAGTGCGTAAACGTCTGTGAAGTGGAGGACCGAGTCTAATATTACCGTGGAATGCACAACGAGTTCAGAGGAGCCAGTAGGCAACTGGTTCATATATTGTTGGATGTATACCAGAATATGGTCTGCGGAGGGTTGATTTATGTCGCTGGAAATGAACGTTGGCAACACGAGCACGAACCCATAGGTATTCCATAGTCCCCGAACGTTCCGAATAGCGCATTGAAAACACCTCTAGAGACATCCGCGCCCCAAAGAATGAACGAGTCTCCGGTGGCCTGGGGTTCTCGAGCCAAATCAGTCCCCCATTCTGATGTGGCCGAAGTGCCCTGTCCATTGCGTTTATCAGTGCATCCAATCCTTGGGTGCGTAATATTCACCTTGAACGCGATCCCGAGGAAAGGATCTCTGGGATTCTTAGCGGAGAATGCACCGCAAAACGGGCCGACGATGTCCCGTTGGCCATCGGGGGTTTTCTGGGAGCGACCCCGTCACGACATGCAAGATAGACGTTACAGGCAACTAAGACCGACCTCAATCAGGTCTTGATCAATCAACAAAGTCATCATCTTCGACCGCACAAAATGAGGTGTCGGATGGCATACCGCATATGGTCATGTACTCAAGGCCCCAAAACTCTGCCTGTCACGGAACACAAATCAGCGGATATCATTCTGAGAAAGGACACCACGACAGCGTCACTCACGATTTTGTTTATGTCATCGTCTGCCTCTCTGAGATATTCCATGGCCTGGTCAGTGTTCCCCGCCTTTGCTGCATTTATGGCGCTCTGAACGGCCGCATCGTCTCTAACACCAAGATCCATTATTCGAAGGCGTGGATGCATGCCACGGTTCCAAGCATGACTGGGCTCACCGCAGGTACATAGCAGTACTCTCCAACAGAGTGAAGAGAGCATTTCGCCAGTCGATTATCCCCTTCCTGAGACAGCGTAGGCATGAATAAACGGATCGCCAAAGTGGATACAGGCGCGCACTTTCCAAAAACCTCTACGTGAAAGGATGACCGGTAAGTACTGTCCCTGGTGCGGGAAGAAGCCCTTGTAACCTACTCTGTGCGATTGCAGCGTCGAATTCCTTCTGCACGTGGGTAGTCCATCGCATCAAGTCCTCCACCGTAACCTTTTTGTCTGGGTCCAGGTCCTCCTGAAATTTGTAATCATCGCCGATCTGTGATAACTGCTGAACATGTCGCTGCCGCAGTCCAAGCTTCAAATTAAGGTGGAGTGCTTCGCTCGACAGTGGGGTAGACATCGGAAAGATGAGGTGGCTCTTCTCTGTTGAAGGGACCAGGTAGGCCGGAGGCGCGCTCTCCTTTATAGCCAGCCGATCTGTGTTGCGTCAGTCCGCCGTTGGTCACTCCGTAAGTCCAAATTCACTTGCAGCGGGGAAGCTGTCAGGCATGCGATGGAAAGCAGGACCACAAGACCACTCCAGTGATCCATGATGTCACCGGACATGAACCATAACTCGGGAGGCATACCACAAGAGTAGATGGTATCCCAAGCGTGAAATTCCCCGCTCAAACGTGAAGCGATCCATTCAAAGCTGTGTACGATTTCAAAGTCCCAAATGAATGAGAGCGCCTGAACAGGGAAACAGTTTGGCAAGTACTCCAACTCCAACGTAGACTGAATATGCACGAGTAGAGTTGGCACTCGGCGCTAGCAGAGATGAAACGACTCTGGGTAGCTTTCTTCTGCAGGCACCATGCGTGAGGCTCTGCTCCACTGAATGCAATTCATGAGGCACACCTAGAAATCGGGATGCGTGGAAAACCCAATATTGATGGCCGTTTGACTCGAGACCGTGGGCACACTGAACAGGTGCAGCGGCAAAAGGGATTTAAGCCCGCCACATAAGTCAGGTCCACAACAAGAAAGGGCCAGCGTTAAAGTCCTCGAGGACCTAGCCACGTAGACCCGTCATCGTCCGGATGGCAAAAGGGGAAAGGAAGCAGGCAGCGCACTCACCCCGGGCGACTTGTAGGTTTCTGTTCGCCTGAAAGTGTTCCATTCCTTCAGCTTCCTCGCGCTTGAGCTTCTGACAAAGAAGATTCATAGTCGTCGTGAGGCGTTGCCAGAATAGTTCAGTGAGCTCCTGGGGGGGATTGTGTAACACTGAGGCGCCTGTTACTCTGGACCACTTCGCACAACACTTTAGGTATATTGTTGCCAATGCAATCCAAGGAGAACACTGCTATCGAGGCTTCCTGGGCATGAAGCTGTCCTTTCGGCCTGTCTGTTGATGAGCATGACGGAGTGGGGATATTTATGATGTCAAATGCACATTATCATTAGTACCACTGGACAAAATAACCCGCAGGTATGATACGCACCTTAGTGCCCTTGACGATTCGTCATTAATCGTCACGATCTCGCGCGCTCTGAAATCAAGAGAAGATTATATCAACAAAGATAATACTACTGAAAATATATATTACAAGCTTCAAAATTCTCAATACAGAATCATTCACAAAGCCCCAAAGAGTGTAACTCCCGAAGTGCCACAACCCGCCACCTTGAGAGTGTTGTAATATGTATTTGGCATTATTTGTTTCTTTCCCTTTTAGTAGTTATGTCTCACTTTAGCCACTTATTCCACTTTAAATTTGTACCTTGTGCCTTGGCTATTCGTTCTGACTCGTATTTCTCTTGTCTTATATCATAGTGGAGTTATTCTGTGTATATAAACCCTCGTAGTTTACGTTGTAATTCCCGCTACCGTAGGTAGTGGGTCTTGGACCCCCCGGCCGTTCGCAGGTTTCCTGCGATCGTTTCAAGATCTACGCGATTTATTTGACGATATTTGGCGCTTAACCGTATATGGTGAACGGCAAGAGCGGGACAGGGCTTTGGACCAATCAAAGGTGGGGTCCTTAAAGGACCCCGATAGTCATGCCACGTGTCATCTCTCTTGCCCTTTATAGCCAAGGTGGCGGATGATTGTCAATGGACTCAGAGACAGAACTGACCTTGCTTGGGGCCTTGGACCTTGCGGTCTCAAGGTGAAATCAGAGTACTCCGATGTCAGTTGTTTTGCATATGTAACTTGTATTCTTGAAACCTGAGGGAGGGATGAGTGGACATCTCTCAGGACCCCAGGCCATTGAGTTGAATGCTCAGTCAGAAATAATTGCTGGAACACAGCTGCTTTCGCAAAATAGATATATATGACGCTGCTCAGGATGTAAAGTGTTCAGCTTGCTACCAAATATCATCTATATCTACGGTAGCGGGCTCTGCCGTGCTCGCACGGCCTTACAGCTTTATATCAGATATCTCCTCTCGCGTCCCGAGGACGTGGGTGAATTCACAAGACGACCTGAGCATGTGTTTATCTTATCACACCGCTTTCCAGATCGATGGCCCGACGGCAGCCACTGTGAGGCGCGTGTAGGCACGGTGTAGCCTCCGCAGAGGTCCATAGACCGGATTGCTCGCCTATCAACTGGATGTTGAGGCGACCCCCTTCACAAGTCTACGCTGAGGTCTGAGGTACTTAAAGTTACAGGAGAATTGAATCAGTATAACGTCTCAAGAGTCGAAGGCCCCAATCTATGACTCAGGCCCGGAAAGCGGTAAAGACACTTTGAAATACATCTTTATCCCTATTCACTACTCTCCTTGTCAGTGATGCTTCATCAATCAGAATTGCAGTACGGAGAGACAGCAGATACACCAGAAGCTCAATCTCGGTCACAGAGGATCGATACCATTTGCTATCAGCAATGAAGCAAAGTAGAAGGAGGGTGCTAGTCACGAATCAGCATTCGACAATCAGCAGAGAACCGCTAAAACACCCACAATGTTCTGCCATATGTCCCACCTCAATCAGTTCGTCGACGGCTTTGGGCGCTGGTCCCGGGTCCATGCCTATCTCACTTGGTATCACCACGGGAGGACTAGTAATCGAGATGCGGTACGCGGAATCCACATGTATGTAGATTCTGGCGTCATCCTCCAGCGGGAGACCCAGGAATAACTTCGCAGGTGCTGGCGGGAGTGCCGTGACCGAGTCGTCTTGGTTAACGATACGCCAGGCAGAGCCAGGGGCATGCTCCCCGGCATTTCTGACCTGCGATGCGAAACTATTCATGCCAATCCGAGGACTTCCGAAGGTGTAAAGATCTCCGAGGATCCATCCGGTAGGCGTCGTCGATTGGTATTGGAGCAGTTGCCCATAGCACAGCGTTGCATAGGATGCACCTAACGAATGACCCTATGGAGAGAGGTGAATGTCTACAGACTCCAAACTACACTGTAAACATGACCGTACCGTGACATGCACAGCGAGCTCCGACGAGTTCGCAGGCAAAAGGGATCTGAATGTTTCGATATATCCAAGAATATGGTCTATGGATGACAATCAGCCGAATCGAAGGTCAAAACAAGGCTGGAGACCGGTGAGGAAACGAACCCATCGGTATGCCCCAGTCCCCGTATGTGCCGAATAAGCAGTTGAAGACGCCACTGGAAACATCGGTGCCCCAAAGAATTGAGGAGTCCCCAGTCGCCTGAGGTACACGATCAATGTTTGTGGCCCACTCTTGTAGAGTCGAGGTACCCTGTGAGCGGCGGTCTTTCTATGTGTCATTGATGATGTACAGCCGACGGCGTACCTTAAACGCAATCCCAAGGAACGGGTCCTCCTGGTTCACGGGTGCCAATGCACCGCAAAAAGGGCCGACAATAAGGAAATGACCATCCGGAGTACTCTATAAGATAGCTTATGACAGTGAAGAGTAGGTCTATATAGCTCAGGACTGACTTCAATCAGGTCTGTCGTCGATCCACGAGGTCAATACTTCTAGCTGAACGAAACAAGGAGATTCGAGAGTGCGTACCGCAGATCGTCGTATACTCGAATCCCCAGAAGCTCGCCTGTCATGAAGGAATCATGCTCTGTGCAGGAATGATATGATGGCATTCCTAACGATCTCGTTGATAGCATCATCCGCGCTCTCGAGATACTCGATAGCTTGCGCTGTATTCCCGGCTTTCGCCTCCACTATCGCACTCTCGACAGCTGCAACATCTCTACAAGCAGACGTTGAAGATATTTGAGTCATAGCTGGACGCCAGATAAGGCAAAGCTCACCGCAAATACATGGCCGCACTTTCCAGCAGCGTGAAGACCGCATTTCTCCAGTCAATTATTCCCTTCCTAGAATACCAACAGGTAAACCAAGGAGACCTTGACAACTAACAGAAGGCCGTACATTCCGAAGATCTCTATGCAGAAGGATGCTCGATGTAAGCAATCATAAGTTCAGGACCCAGGTCGATAACCCACTCTGCTTGGCGGCTTCGTCGAATTGCTGCTTCACTTGCTCGGTCCATTGTTTCAATATATCGACGGTGACCGGTTGGTCCAGATCCCCGTCCCTTCGCAGTTTATAGTTGTCCTTGATCTGCGATAATTCCTGGACGTGCCGTTGCCGAAGTTCTTTCTTCCAGCCAAGTCGCCGTGTCTCTGACGATGTTGGGGTAGACATAGCAAAAGCGTGGTAACCTGTATCGGTGGGCGATCTGATGGCCAAGTCGCGTTTTATAGACGAGCGGGCCTATGTTTAGCAAGCTCTCTTTCATCGGTCACCTGAGAGACCCAACCTCACCTGCCGCAGGGAAGCTGTCAGGCAATAGTGAAGAAGCACGAATGGAAGGACCCTCAAGGCTCAAGTGCTTCATAATGTCACTCACCGGGAACATGAGTGCATGGCACGGAAACTGATGCAATACAAATGAACGTGACAGGTATGCTTGGGCAGCTCATGCTGACCAGATGACCTACGGAGCAGTAAAGTATGCTGCTAGACGTGGTTGTGAATACTGTTCCACTCATGTGACGTAGCTTAAGACGGCAGGCTCAACGAATCGCAGTATCTTGCTACACGAGAACTGATGCAACTCAATGTGGCTCGACTCGCTCTTATTGCTTCCACTCTGTTAGGGTTGCAGATGCGATCCAACGAGGACCGGACAGCGGGTACCACCGAGAGGAAGCTGGAATAGATGAAGGCAAATGGGTCGATCAGATGATATGAACAAGAAATGCGGTGAAAGCGACAGCGGGGATTCAAGTAGGTTCTCACTATGGTGGCAACGTCATCTTTTGCTGGGAATTCAAACCTTTGCATTCCTGGAAGAGTTTCGGATTTGCGCTGAGCCACTGGCATAAACAGGCCTTCCATCTCAACACAACGTCAGCTCCCCGATGTTTGGGAGGTCTGACAATGTGGGAGGCTGGAGGGTTGGTGAGTGACGTGAATTGTAGTGTATTATTCGTGCCTTACCAGAACAACAGTTCAGGTGAATCATTTGGGCCTTCTGAGCCTTCTCTCTGAGTAGATGGCACAGAAACACGTGTACTTGGGCTACGCTGTCATCTTTGCCGTCCCAGGAGGGAAGGTCAGATTGTCACCCCACTGGTGGTCGAGACGCCTTTCCCTCTTCGTGCACGTCGAAGCTCCTCGGGGTTGGTGTACACCACGATATGCTTGACAGAAAATCGCATGTCAATTTCGTGAAAGAAGAGGATTACTAGTATAGCACTAGTACTAGATCAAGTTCAGAAAAGCGGGAAACATCAGGGCATTGATCATCAGTCCGTCTCATTCCGTCTGTCAGAGCCATGATTTTCGACGCAACAGAGCGGGGTCCGAAAGAGGTGCTTGCAACAGCGCGGAGGGAAACCTCCGCGCGTCAGAGTCACAAGACTCACAACCCGGAAGTCCCCATACTTGCAGTTGCACGTCACGCCCTAACCTTGCATCGATCGTCTGTCTTACCAGTAGCCAACACGACATTGACAGTAATTGTACCAGCTCTGGACGCGGTTTGGCAATAACAGTAACAACAAGCTTTCTCAAAAGTTCCATCCTCAATTTGCGTCCGAAGTGTCGGAGCTAATCTGATGCTTCGCTCACGTTCTCACCGCGACCTTTCAGCTCCAGCTGCGCCGACGATAAATAACGAGAGGTTCGAGAAGTCTACTCATCGCTTTCACCTTCACGGATCGCCTCAGACGTTCCTTCTCGCCAGCAGGCATGGGCCGCGCCGACGGGTTTTACTCCTTCTCCTTTGTTTGCTGTCGCTTGTGTTTCTCCTTGTTGTAATCTTCACCTGCTCGGAATCTGTGAAAACGAGCACCAGGGACAAACTTGACCTACAAATAGTTACCTCTACCATCAGATCTCGCACAAGTGAGGCAGGAACATCGGCCCGAACCCACAAGCTACCTATGGTCGACCGAACTATCCTAGACAAACTAGACAATCTCCAGTCGGTTATTGATCTGGACCCCCTCGACCGTCTGCTATACGTCGACCGCGGACCTGGTAGTCATCAAGGCTGGCCTCCTACAGTCACTCGAGTACCGGAAGCTAGCACTCATCACGGCTTGGACGCTGCGCAGAGAGTTGATCTGGATATCTGCGGTTTCACCCCGTGTCGGCTCCTTCTCCCTTCTCGCATTGCAGAACAGGAATCCAAGGCCCGCCTGCATTTTCTGCAGCTGCTGCAGCTAGCCTATGCCCTCAATCGCTCTCTTGTTTTGCCAAATGTCGGGAAGAGTCGCCTTGGAGCCTGCTCGAAGGAACGCTTTGACGACTATTACGATGTAGTATCGCTCGAATCCGCCGTAGAGAACACGCGGAATTCCACCCCTTCATTCTCTGTATTCTTGACAATGGACGCCTTTAAGGCTTGGTTGTCTGCGCGACGATATTCGGTAACGGCTCAAGCTGTCTTTGTGGACGCGAATTCCACGTCCAAGTTATCAGGGAACAAACTATTGCATGAGGACAGCGATATCGAGGTCCAAATGCATGAGGACGACTCTATAGTCTACAAGCGTGCTCCGTGTCTCAACACGAAGTTCAAGCGCCTCTCCGTCTCTGCTTCTTTCTTGCCCATCTCGGTTCACCTTAGCCCGGGAACCACGCGCTCGCCAAACTCAAGTAAAATTGTGAAATGGATCAGTGACGAAGATATTAGGTGGGCGACCTTCCAGTCGAAGGCGCAAGACGTCGCTATATCCTCTCCGGACGTTCTGGTGGTGGACTGGGACTTGCGGCACCCGCTCTTTCACGGCGACGACGCAAAATTGAATTTAAGTCTGGACTATGCTCACCACCTGAAGACGATGGCTCGCAGGATGTCCGGTCCAATCCATCCGTACCTAGCGATTCACTGGCGGCTGGAAAGCGTACCGCTAGCGTCATTGCCACAGTGTGCTGTCACCCTCGTAGATAAACTGGCTGAGATTCTCTCAACGTCTAGTAACGGTACCGCATCAAGCAGGAACGAAATCAAGACGGTTTGGCTGGCAACTGATTACCCGTATCCGGTTTCGTCTTCTGGGGGATTCCAGGAGAGCAGACGGCGGTCGGGCACGTTAAAGAGCATAGCACCAGAACATGTCGAAGCAATCTCTGTTCTCAAAGACGCGTTCCGCCGGGGGGGCAAGCTGCATGGCTGGTATTTGACGGATATCAGCGCTAGACTGCAATCGCTGAACCCTGAGCAGAGGGACAACGAACTAGGGTACACCAAGTTGCTGGAAGACGAGGGAGTAGTTGGGATCCTAGACAAGATCATTGCGACCGATGCCGATATATTCATCAGCGGAGCGAAGGGATGCGGACGAGCGAGGTATGTATGATTCATCGTATTCATGTTCATAGTCTGAATGTGAAGCTTTTCCGCAGTTCATTCACAAAGCAGATTATTGATGCTAGGAACACGAGTATGGAGAACGGCGATGGCCGCTTACAGAATATCGTCGAGCTCTTCGGATAGTTAGGCTAGAATATTCCAATTATATGATATAAGTTTTTTTTGGGGGGGGGGGGGGGGTTAGATACTACACAATAGTAGGTGAATGCTGGGAAAACACGGAATATCAGTATCGTCTTGAAGTATGTAGCGCGGGACTAATCTCCCTCTCGACAACTGCCAACGGTTTCTGTATAAGAACAGACATTACGATTGAGGACAATAGTATCGACGTACCAACGCCCTATGGTTCATATCTCCAAATTCATGTCATTCAGTCTCTTGACGCGAGTGAAACGCTCAGATTCAATTCCGCTCCCTTATCTTCTTCTCCGTCTACGAGGGTGGAGGTCAAATTATCACCCCACTGGCAGACCCGCTGTTTAGAATGCTGAGGACGAATTTCGAATCGGTCGATAAGCTCGACGAGAAAGCTTTGCATCTCCGCCATGCTGTTCCGAGAATTATTGAAACTGACTGCTTAACGTGGTGGAGGGGGAGACTTACGCAAATCGCCAACCGATGCACGCCCTAGTGCCGCTGGAGAAAGTCAACCTGTGTGTATGAAACGTGATGCAGTATCCTCCCCTAGAGTGGAAGAAAACAACCTACAAATTTCCGATGACGCCAATGGGATTTCCGTGTTTCACGGCCACTTCGCCCTTCAGCCATCTATCAGGGTTGAACTCGTTAGCATCGTCACCCCAGATAGTCTTATCCCTGTGAATGGACGAGCTGAGTGAAAAGTGACAATGGCTTCCGTAGGACCGGTAAATACCTGTTGTAACTACCGATCGCGATGATTATCTCTGTACCTGCTGGGACGTGGATCTGGTCGATAGTTCGTCCATCCGTTGTCTCAATAGCACGGGATAGCGGAAGTACAGAGTCCTTGCTCGCAACGCGAGACGTCTGAAATACGGTGGGATACAGACGCAGCGTTTCCTGTTTCATAACGATATATCAGTCTGAGCCCACCCTCCAGCAGCATTATCAAGGAAGTTGCGTCGCAAGGGACGCACCTTGAGAAACGCTTGAAGGTACGCCATGTTTTCGATGTCGGTGAACTCCAACTCATCGACACCACGTACCCGCGCGGCTGACCGTGCGTTCTTTATCTCTTCGCGGAGTCGGCTTTGGGCTTCCTCATGACTCGCAAGCAGCCACAGCGCCCACGTCAATGTACTGGCGATAGTGTCATGACCGGCAAAGAACATCGTGCTGAAAAGGGCGATTGAATTGGATTAATAAAATTAATATGGGCATCTTAGGTAAAAGACATACCTCATTTGGGCATAGAATTCTTCCTTTGTTAGACGCCGCTCAGTTTGCATTGAGGCATTCGCTTTCACTGCAACAATCACGAGAGTGTGGTAAATAAATGGATGGCTTAGGTATTGCATGAATGGACCTAGCAAGCTGAATACATCCCGCTTGCCCTTGCCTTCTCGAAATTCTGCCATCTTCCATGACACCAGCTCACGAGCCACTCTGTCCGCCCACTTTTTATGCTCTTGAAGCACGACGATTTGCTTCAGTGGTAAACGGTTTAACACGGGAAAAATGAGAGAGACGGGAATGAAGTCCAGTACGGCGTTCAGTAGACGTCTGCTGGCTGGAGTAGAATCAACACTAACAAGCCATATTAGACAGCGATGCCTCCCTTAATACCGTGAACCCACTTGAAATTTCTATATATCTCTGCCAGCTCACTATGCGGATTGCCCATCGTTCCCAAGTGCATTTCGAAGGCAGCTAATGGATCTATCATTGAGACATTGGGGACAAAGGAGAGTAAAGGCTGGCTTAAATACCTTCCCCGATTGCGTCCAGAGTAGCGCGGCTGAGCCAGTCGTGGACATCTATGCAAGTTTGATCTGAGCAGTCTTGCACGATATCATGCCATTTATTTCCTAACTATTCGACGATTTGTATCGTCGAATGTTATAACACTGGAGCAAAGCAGTACGTACGTTCACCGCTACGGATCTGAACACTGGGAAAAGTGCCCTCACTTCCGTGTGGCCGAATGCGGGCGATATGACTTTCCTCTGCCTTTTGTGATCATTCCCTGAAGACCGACGGGGTATCAGAAGGTCAGTATCGGGCGATAGTATAGCTCCTGACCTTCGGAACACACTATATCTGGTCCTAGAAAGGCCCTAGAAAAGGCTCTTAGCCAAGCTGGCTTGGGAAAGTCGTATGTTGCTGTCCCGAGCACGTATTGAACCAGTCTTGGGTCAGAAACTATCAGCTTGTCCCTCTGGCGCGGACGGCTTGTAAGCGGTTATAGAAGGGAAGCCACACTGCTGCAGTTGACTTACGCCCATCAAGCTTCTGAATCGAAAGACTGAACCAAACTCTGCGGCCCATGCCAGCAGTACTTCGACGTTGTTCTGCCGCACAATCTGCCTGACATTACCTGCGAACCCACACGGGGAAATATGGATGAGAGGGATCGGAAAGCGTTCGAGAGGAATGATACACACCGAAGAAGAATTCGGGTTTCGGACCTCGTATGCTCGAAAGCGGGGACTGCCGGAACAGCAACCAGCACGCTGTCATAGTGCACAACGCCACAGAAGGTAACAGATAATACAACACTGTGTCCATGATGCAGCTGGATTATGAGGGGCGTAGCTGCGATACAGTGTCTTGTGTCCTCAGATGTTCTTTATACATTACCGAAAGCACAGCCGCCGTAGAAAATGGTACCTGTCAGTAGATATTGGCTTGACCAACGCCCCTAGTGCGATGATAAGTAACGTCTTCAGGTGTCACATAGAGTATACAGATCCACCAGTGATGCGAGAGTCAACAATTGTTCTCTAGGGTGACGTACGTACGGGTATCACGCACCGATGACCTAATGTAGACACTGTCAATCAGATAACTCCTCTAGAATGCAGAGCAGAAATGAACCCGACAGAGAGGATCGATCCTGCTTCATCGCCTGAGATCCTGCATTGGGTGGACGCAGGAGAGCTTGAATGCAGGCAGGACTCTGGAGAGCGACCTAATGCCCGACTATGTCGAGGTGACGATGTCGATTAGTTCCCTATCACATATATAGCTCAAGTATCACCGAATCCCGTAAACTGTGGCGTTGAGAAGAGGAAATACTCAGAGACTGCCGTGGCTCCACCCGCACCCGCTACCCCGACGTAAGGAGTTTGAACACTTTGGACAGTCGACAGAGCGGCCTTTCTTAGGACTGCCCCTGCGCCCGCATTTTCTTAAATGACAGCTGGGAGTTCCGGTGCGGAACGGAAACTGATCGCACGTTACTTGATCGTCTGTACGCTCGTTATTCCTAGTGCATCCGGCGGCATTACGATGCTGCTTTTTGGTAGTGGCGCCCGGTCCTCAAACCTCGTCCGAGTGGAAAGATTTATGCAGTGAACGCCGAAACACTGAATGTTTCTAGGTTGGAGTATTGGAACTCAGAACCAGGGATACGAGTGCAATCAAATGCGAGCTTCTACCATGAGTGTAGTAGAGGATTGGCGAGAGGAAGGGGGAGATGAACACGAGGTGGATCCGCGTCATATTCATAGGTTTCTGCATTGCGGCGGAGAGGCAAGCGCGTCCCGTGAGAGAAACAGCGTCGTTAGAGACGTCCCAGACCCATGTGTCACTTGTCGAAAGCCCCGTTGCGAACGCGCATTTCGGAACATAAGTTAGGGCAATTTTCCGATGCTTTACGCATCGTATCCTCCCTGCTCTGGTGATCCGTGGCTTGAGGGAATATTGAGGTTAGGTAGCTCGGGTTCGCTAGCCAATAAAAACACAACGTCGCCGCGGACCCATTGTCTTCTAACAGATAATGTATTTGCGCATCGGCCATCATTTGGATGATTAACCTTTAATTATAGTGCGTCGGGGCCTCTGCCCGTATGACATGACCCGTACCGGACCATGGATTCCGCAACGACTGAGCTTGAGAAAGCATAGGTAGTACGAAACCAGAAGGCGGATCCCACATGAAGAGACCATCGGGCAGCAACTGCGCTTCGGTGCTTCGTCTTGTAGCCGTCTCGAGTCCTTCGTAGGTACGGAGAGCCCAGAAGCTATACGTCGCACGAAGTAACCAATCCCCTATTATCAAACCCATGTTTGCGTCCAGTTCGGTGCAGTTACAGAGGCAGTTATGCAGGGCTTCATCGATGAGCTCGAGAGACCGAATGAAGAGTTCGGCTTCGAGGAAACTCGCATTGCAACGGCATCCGAAGTAGACGCAACGAATATTCCGAACCATTCAGAAGCCGAGTCCAAGAACACTCGAGCAAGAGCTGATATAAAGAACAGTCTGGGCGAAGTACTTCTTCGTTTTGTCATAGCGCTCGACATTGCACACCGTGCGAGTGATACATGCTTGGCCACCTGACAGCCCGGGATGTGAGGGTAAGGTAGAGGAGATACCAGCTGAAGTCGGCGAGTGCCTCAGCCTCATAGCGTGTAATTCATTCATGCGCTCTAGTAAAGAGTCATGATCCCATCCGGAGATATAGTTTGAGCGAGTGCGGGCAAGCATAGAATTTTTTGTTGGAATACGCGCACCTGAGCGACGATAAGCTTGGGTCGCCGTCGAAATAAAATCTGGCGGTTGGAAAAAGATGAAAGCGGAGCTAACCTCGATGTCTCGACTTCGAGTACAGGCGGAACTTGCAAGTGCCAGTGGCAAGTCGAGAATCGAGATCCGGAGGACGCGCTGTGGCCACAACGCCACGTGGGTGCTCCTTCCAGGTTTGGACGGCTTTCAGGCTCCGCCCGCCCACCGGTGAACGCTATCGCTGCCGACAGCAAGCCCAAGGCATCAAGCCAACGATAAAAGCAGAGGTACTCGCCGCCTTCCACGCAAAGTGAGTGTTTCGCTTGGTCCCAATTGTCCCTCTGGCTGCAACGGAAGTTATCCGGTCTCGTTTGGACGTCTCGCTGGGGTTGGATGGCGGACGGGGACTATGGATGTACGGTGGATTGGGAGCATGAGTTCTGACATCCTGTCGTTAGCCGGAATAAGTGCGACACTCGACTCGCAGTACGTTCGCTCCTTTTTAATGGCACAAGTTCTATCTAAACTGCTAAACACCAGCTTCCGACCCCGATAACCCACTTCGCCCAGCATGATCATTTCGAAGCAGAACAGGCGCGTCATCTACGAGAACCTCTTCAAGGGTACGTCGGGATCGCATTGCATCACTGCTTACACAGACGTACCGCTCGCTTGCAGAGGGGGTGATGGTCGCCAAGAAAGACTACAATGCACCAAAGCACGAGGAGCTCGAGTCGATCCCTAACCTGGAGGTCATCAAGGCCATGCAGAGTCTTACTTCCAAGGGCTACGTCAAGACTCAGTTCTCGTGGCAATGGTACTACTACGTTTTGACTCCCGAGGGTGTCGAGTACCTCCGTGAATGGTGAGTTATGCTTTTGCCCATGATCCCCGCGTCGAAATATCCATGTCCCTGCACCAAGGCTCCACCTTCCCGCCGAGATTGTTCCTCAGACACACAAGAAAGCCGTCCGCCCGCCACGGCCTGCGAACGTCCGACCGGGTACTGGTGGCGAGGGCACGTACCGTGCCCCCCGTGGCGACCGGGATGACTACAGGAAGAAGGAGAGCGCGCCTGGCGAGTACAGGCCCCAGTTCGCGGGGGTCGGTCGCGGCGCGCCGAGGGATTAAGGGTTTGGTCGGTGGTGGTTTGGCTGCTGGTCGGGTCGAGACGGGCTCCTCCCTCTGTCATATGCTAGCCAAAATGGAGTATGAGTACGTCATGCCTAGCTATGTGCTATGTTTATTTCCTTCGCTTTGCTCTCCCTTGTACAAGCATCCCTGACCTAGTGCCTACCGCGCGTGACCGGCCCCATCGTGAACTCCAATCCGCAGCGTCGTCGATAAGTGTTAGTGTCGTACATTCCTCGTTTTCATCCGCGACTGCAATGACCGCTCTATTGCCTTGCATCGGAGGGGCAGCATAGCACCTTGGCCATTTCAGTGTGCTGTGGCACCACGTTTGCGGGAACAAAAGGGACCAGCTAAGCTTCGTTTATCGTGGTCTACTTTTGTACAGCTCACGTCCAATGCATGTGCCAGTTATCGCTGATGATATAAGTATATTCAGAATCCCCATATGGACGATCATGACTTTATAATCTCCTTCACTACAAGCAATGAGGAAATGCGACCATACGGCCCTGCAGTCTCGTACTGTGGCAAAGGCGAGATTACCTACACTAGCATCTCACGCTTAATGTCCACGCCAGGGTTCGCAGAGGCCCAAGAAGAGTATGGACCGCCACGAGCGCCATGTGCCCAAGGGATTTCCCATTCTATGTGGCCAGTTGGGCTTGATATACTTTGCGAAAATCCACCACAACAGGATCGGGGTCCAGAGCAGAGGTGCGCTCAGGACGCCGAGAACTGCGGATGAGAGGATGGGCGCGGAGTAGCCGCTGTATCCTTCAGGGTATGGTATGACCCGAAATAAAAGATGAATCGACAGATCTCATGTGGCGGTGGACGATAGCGGAATGAACTTAGGGATGTTGTGTAATATGGAGGCTCTATATGTACAAGCGGGAGAAGTTACTGGGACAAGGGCGCGACTAGAAGGACCCTTGCCTTCACAAATTAGAGCTCATATCGGATGTAGGTCCTTGGGTTGTCGGAAAAGCACTAAAACCCTGATCAGGCCTGATGAAGCCTGACAGCCTGATAAGCCATGATCATGCCTTATAAGAGTTTGTATTCGCCCTGATCATGCTCTCGTCAGGCCTTGTCAGGCTCGATCTGGCATGAACAGCGGGGAGCACCTTCGCCTTTCGCAGGTCCAGCTACTATTTCCTTCATTGTCATCTCCATTTATATGAATTGTATTCAGTGTAGGTTAGAACTACAGCACTATAGCAGCCCGACAGGTGTCACCCATAAGCCTGCGTTATATGGGAGCGAGATGACGTATATAATGAGATCTGTCTTGGGATTGCGCGTTGGTGTAGTGGTGTACTCATAGCAAATGTTCTCACAGTGAAGTAACACAGTAGCGTATGTTGAGCTGGGCGCTGACTTAGCTGCCAGGTTCTACAACATACCAGAACATACCGGAACTCTCTGGAACATTCTGGTATATTCCATTATTGTACAAGGCACGGAGCTCATGTGGGTCAGTGACATCATAGGTGGAGCTCAGTAGGATTATAGATATTCCATGTAGCTTAGTCAGCCTATGGGCCACAGAGTATATAAACCCTGCAGCTCTGCTGCCTAATGACAAAGGGTCGTTCATACAAGCTTTACCAGTAGCTACAGCATCCAAGCAATACAGGTGAGTTGTGTAGGGCGCACTGTGCATGCTGCTGCCTCCATAACTCTTCATCAGCGTAGTGTTCAGATCACGGCCAGAATAACATTCCCTGTAGTAAATTAAATGCTTGCACTGGCAATTGAATAGGCTACAAGGTATTTGTAGGCTCCATGATCAATGTCAAAGTGCTACTTAGGTAGTAATTGGAATGGAAGGTGGCAGCACTAGTCTTTTCTTATTATATTTCACGAAAAGCCTGATCAGGCCTGATCAGGGCTTGTCAGGCTGATCACGGCATATAATGAGTTTTTGAATCTGACCAGGGGGTCCCAAACCTGACAGTCAGATCATGCCTGGCCAGACCAGATCACTTATGATATGGCATTTTCGATTTTCCGACAGAAGTGTGCCATCCCACTCAGCCTCAATGTCATGTTGAGGGTACAGCATACTATAAAGGGTCTTCCATTTATGCACGAGCACAGAGTAAGCCACAGTGTACGTGGATTGCAGTCTTCTACATGAGTTGCGGAGATCTTGAATTTCGATAGGATATTCATGGACATAAAATCGTCTGGAACCACGAGAAGTTGGGGACCAAAGGTCCAGACGGTGATCCTTTTCAAGATATGGGAGCACATGCGTACGACCCTTGAGACCAGTGGACCTTGGAATGGTATACATACTTCCGCGAGAGAGGCGAGGAGACTTGGAGCTCTGAGTGCATGTAGGTACTAACAAGGTACTAAGGTAGGCAGCCAAGAAGTCCACGCCACCGGGTCACCGGCTTCACCCGATCGTGAACGCATCCTTGCTTGAATCGCCTCGCCGGGGAGGCCCGGCGATCGAATACTAGTACGCATTGAACGTGAAGCATGTTCCCCTTAGATTCTTCTAACTCCCGTATTGCAAAACACTGAATGAGGAGACTAACATGCTTACATGCAGTTGTTTAACCGCAGTTCAGAGAATCGTGGCACGTTGTTCATTGACGCTCCGTTGCATACTAACCCAGTTGGGACAAGGGACACCAGATGAAGCTGCTGAGTAAAAATATTCTGATTGACTCGGACAGGATATTATAGGCGAGTGAGAACTGACAAGCATACCCGCTGGCACGAAGGTGATATCAACATATCAGGTATCGTGCTATTCATTCATGATTCTGAGCAATTTCCTACAATAAGACAAATCCACAAGCATCTCTCTATTCCTCAGCAACTAAAACAATCTTCTTCCCTTTATTCTTCCCCTGCAGCACGTCTAGGATCGCTTCGCCGACGTTCTCCAGCCCCTTCGTGATATCATCGGCGTACTTCAGCTCTCCGGTAGCTAACTTTGGCGGAACGACGCGGAAGAACTCCTCTTCGTACTTCGAGGCGAGGCGGAAGAAGAGAAACCCGTACAGAGAAATCGTTTTGCGCATGATCAGAACCAAGTTCTAGAGAGGAGTCAGCGGGCTACTGGCTCAGCGTACCTAGGCGGTAAGCACGGACCTTGATGCCGTACGGCTCGGTGGCACCATATCCGCTCACCATGCCACATTCCTATATCAATATTGGAATGGTGAGTGAATGCTTACGGCGCAGGCGCTGTGGTAAATGTCACGTACGATGAAGCGTGCGCCGATGTGGGCTGCCTCGAGCGCCGCCTCTAGCGTCGGGCCTCCAACATTGTCCCAGTAGCTGTGCAATAAGCGCATCATAGTCAGACTTTGAAGGGAAAGCTGGAACGGGGGCCATACATGTCAATGCCACCTTCCTTCATCAATACCTCTAGTGTGTCGATCGCCTTGTAATTGAATGCAACATCCGCGCCGAACTGTCCGGCCAACTTGACCTTCTCTTCGGAGCCTGCAGAAGCGATGACCTTGCACCCATCGAGCTTCGCTAATTGTATCAGCATGCTTAGCCAGAATCAGTACTTCGGACTGCCTGATGCGAATAAGGAGTGACACTCACGAGCCCACTGGACCTGCTGCTGCGGTGACGAACACCGTCTCCCCCTTTTTCGGCGAGGCGTACTCCTTCCACGCGTAGTATGCTGTCTGGCCGGGTCCACCTGCCGCGCCAAGGTACACGGACCACGGGAGCTTCTCCTTATTCTCGAGCACGCGGTACTTCGTGTGATCGGTGTCAACGAAGTACTCCTGGAATGCTACGAGGCAAAGCGTCAAGGTCTGAAGAAAAACCAATTGGGAAGGACGTACGGACGATACCGTAGACATGATCGCCTGCTTTGAGTGCAGAATTGTCGGAGCGCACGACGATGCCTATGCCAAAGTTATCCAAGGGCTTTCCCATGACAAAGGCCGGCTAGACAGGAATTGCATTGCTGTTCATCAACATGACAATAGGCGTGGTGAGGACATGGTGTCTACCGTATAGCTGTTGAAATCCTCGGCCGACATCCTGACGCGCATGGCTGGATCAATGGACAAGAAAAGGGTTTTGACCAGGAACCCGCCGTTCAGAGGCGCAGTCTCCGGGTCGATGGTCTGGCTGCCATCAAAAACTGTCGTCTTCCCTGGTTCAGGATAGCCTACGAACGAACATCACAAATCAATCAATGGTCACTGAATGCCCCGACAGACCCTGCTCACCTGTTGGGATCTCTTTGAAGATGTGGCGACCATTTCTGACTGAAACCATACTAGCGGCACCGTGACTATGCAAGTTACCATCATCGCGCTCCTTTATTCGGGCGACGCACTAGGTTAGTCACCATCGAGCTGGGCTAGATAATCCATCCTCTTGCTGATTAAGCCCAGTAACGATTAGCATCGAACTGTCGAGTACATGTAACGAGCTTCGCAGACTGATGATGGAATGTCTAGATGTTGATAAGCTTACAATCATGGGCGCTTTCATAGTCGGGATAAACCAAGAATTGCTATAATACACATTAATATTTTGCTGCTACGAAGGCTTCACTCTCACTCCTCCGCGACCAGAATGACCTTCTTGCCCTTATTCGTCCCCTTCTGTACCGACAGGATCGCCTCACCGACGTCCTCTAATCCCTTCGTAACATCTTCACTGTACTTCAGCTCGCCGCTGGCCAGCTTCGCCGGGATGACGCGGTAGAACTCCTCTTCGTACTTCTGTCCGAGGCGGAACACGAGGAAGCCGTACATCGAAATTTGTTTGGCCACAACGAGCATGAGGTTCTGCACAGAGTAGGTCAGTGGAACAATATCGGGTGTATGGAAGAGAAGTAGCTAACCTTGACGCCGTAGGGCTCGGTGGCGTTATACGCGCTGATCATGCCGCATTCCTGTGTTATTGCAGTGATGAGTGCATGCTCACCGGAGCAGATGTATCGGGACTTGGACACTTACGATGAAGCGTGCTTCTGGGTGTGCAGCGTCAAGGGCAGCTTCGAGGGTCTCCCCGCCGACATTATCCCAGTAGCTTACCAATCCAACGAGTCAGAGAAAACAGATCGGGAAACTGAAAGGGGCTTACATGTCGATACCACCCTCCTTCTTCAGCACCTCCCGCGTATTGGTCGTCTTGTAGTTGAACGCGACGTCGGCGCCGAGCTTCTTGATGAACTCGACCTTGTCCTCAGAGCCCGCAGATGCGATAACTTTCAGTCCGTCGAGCTTCGCCAATTGAATCACGAACCTACGCATCGAATTCAGCTCAAATTTCACACCTCATTTACGTATAAAACAGCACGTACGATCCAACAGGCCCAGCGCCCGCTGTTACAAACACTGTCTCGCCCTTCTTGGCGGCAGAGTACTCCTTCCAGGCGTAGTACGCCGTTTGGCCGGGCATGCCTGCTGCGCCGACGTACACGGACCAGGGTAGCTTCTCCTTGTTCTCAAGTACGCGGTACTTCTTCGGGTCGGTCTCGACAAAGTACTCCTGGAATGCTGCATCGTCGCTTATAGGAAACTGAGAAGAGACGGCCAGAGCAGAGGGACTCACGGAAGATGCCGTAGAGATGATCGCCTGCCTTGACTGCAGGATTTTCGGAGCGGATGACGACGCCTACACCAAAATTCTCCAGGGGCTTCCCGATGAGGAATGGTGGCTGTGATCACCGACGCATGACTAGTGAGCAAATGTCGGGTAAGGATTTAGCTGGCCTGTACGTACCGAGTAGCTCTCGACCTTCGGATCCCGCATCTTTCCCCGCATGTAAGGATCGATTGATAGCACAAGCGTCTTCAGCAGGAAGCCACCATTCAAGGGGACGGTGTCGGGGTCGATGGTCTGGCTACCGTCGTACACCGTTGTCTTCCCTGGCACAGGGTAGCCTACGTAAAGTTCATCACCCAGAAGTTAACAACTGATAGCAAACTGCTCTGCTGGATCCTGCTTACCAGTTGGAACCTCGTTGAAGAGGTGACGACCGTTTCTGACTGGAGCCATTGCTAACAGTGGTACTTCGCGTTCGAGTTACCAAAAGTTGACCAAAAGACAAGCTTGAAGTCAATGCGCCGCCACTGTTCTGTTTTATACCGGTGACGAAGCAGAACTTCGGGCTGCACTCGGTCTTCGTCATCGTCGAGTAAGTTCGAGAAACACGATATGTTCTTCCGTAGGGAGTCTCCTCTGCCGGCGAAAGTGGTGTGTCAGCGATCGCACAATCGTTCTGTGATTCAGCACCGTGGGAATCTGACTATGGACCGGTCATCCTGCAGCCTGCGAGTCTGCGACCGGGTATGAATAGACGGCGCCGGTCTTACAGCCATTTGCAGTTCGATGGGCGCACTTATTGAAAAATCATTTGCAGTCGGACCATGTCGGAGAGGGGAAATCAAGTCCCCGAGGTGTCAAAGTCTGACCCTCTAGACTTCTTTTCGTTCCTTCGACGTCCCTGGCACCATCTCCGACGCACTCCGACCATATGCGACTTTCTAAAGTGGTGGCCCATTATCGATCTGCAAATGGCTGTAACCAGTCTACATATATTGACAGGCTACATATGTTACCACTGGCTAGCTATTACTAAGGCTCGTAACAACCCTCTATATCAGATGAGCAGAACTAACGTTGTAGATCAACTACGGTACGGCATGGTGGTCACGAAGCCATCAATTGGCATAGGAACCAACCGCAGCATCTGGCGCGCGGATTGTCTGGCTTTGAACGCGGGCAATAAAGCTGAACTGAATCGAAATTGCACGACTTAGTCGCCACAAAGTGACAGAGTCCTAGGCTCTTACCCACATATACTATCCCTCCAATATGACAACAGCAGCAGCCCCGAGCGAGGCATCGATTCACCGCTGCACACCAGACATACTCCGCAATATCTTCCAGTTGGTGAAGGACGAGTCCCGGAAGAGCGCTGCATCTTGTACGAGAGTGTGCAAGGCGTTCCACGAGCCTGCGAGCGACGTCATTTGGGAGTGGCTTCCATCAATAGTACCTCTCATACGTTGCATGCCTCCGGATTTGTGGAAGGAGTCACAAGCAGAGTCGAGTTCAGCCCTTGTACGAGGCACTTATTTTCTAGATGTGCCCTTATAGTCTTCTGATGGCCGTGGACAGGTACTAGCTAGGTCATGCGTAGAAACCGACTGGGAGAGATTCACGTACTACGCAATGAAAGTTCAGGGGATCTATGCTCTCGGTGTCCACAAGGTTACACTGGATGCCCTCATCATTAACCGACCTTCCCTTTCTTTTCTCCCAAACCTCGATATCCTCTGTTCGTCTTTTGAGGAGGTTGAGTATCTGTTGCCGTTCTTTGTCCCGGCCATAAGGGAAGTCCGCATCCGCCCTACCGATCCGAAGCTTGAGCGTGATCTTCTGCCGAAGGTCATTCTCTCACTAGCTGCCATGGTTCAGCTCTCGCCAAACATTCGGGATATCACCGTCGAGGGGGACATTGATATATCTGCGAATCCCGCCTTCATGAACACGTTGAAGCATCTTCGTGATGTGCGACTGTTCAGCTGTTCCATCACACCCATCTCTCTTCAGTTTCTCACCGCATTGGCGTCTTGGCCCCAACTCACGTCGCTGCGCGTTCATGCTGCACGGAACTCTGGCTGGACCAGAGAAGTGTGGACACCACTTCTCGAGCTATCTGCTTCAGATGTGCCGGAAGGACTGCAATTCCGCTCGCTTCGCAAACTTTTTGTTGCAATGAATCAGCGGATGCCGGAGGTTGTTATGAAGAGTTTCGGTATGTTCCACAACCTGACACGCCTTCAAGTCCTCCACCAGGACGCTAAAGAGCCAACGAAGCTTCAAGGCTGGCTGGAAGATATCGGAGAACACTGTTCTCCCAAGTGCTTGCAGCTTCTGGAGCTCGTCCGATGGAAATTCGAGGCCCCGCCACAGCAGCCAGCTGAACTATTCCTTGAAGGGGCAATACTCAAGCCGCTCAAACCCTTCTCAATGTTGCGTACCCTCAGGATAGATGTCGAGTATGCCCTAAATCTTAGCGACGAGACACTCGAAGAATTCGCGTCGTGCTGGCCCCTCATCACCCGTCTGGACCTTTGTACCGACAACAATGCCGATCCGTCCAACTTACCTCGAGTCATGGTAACTCCTCTGGGCCTGATATCCCTCGTCAAACTCTGTCCTGACCTGGAGCAGCTTTCTATCGTCTTCGACGCCACGAAGATCCGCCTTGTCGAGGGCCAGCGTCCAGGACGAGGTGTCAGCGGTAAGAAGACAACCAGTCTGGATGTTGGAAAATCACCTATCTCCGACGCTCTGGACGTCGCAGAGTTCCTTTCCGATCTCTTCCCATCACTGGAGGAGGTCGAAACCGAATGGGGGAGGGGGACGCGGGAGCAGGAACACTGGGCTTTAGTAGACAGTGCGATTACGCGATTTGCAAGGATACGGCGGGAGGAGAGGAGACATCAGTCGGCATCCGTCCCTGTCAGTGCAGAGGCGGGATCATCAGGTGAGAGGCATAGGGTTCACAGGCGGAACGGGAGCTTATGTTCCTTCCCCGCGGCTGTCAGCTCCTTGTGGAGCGCTTTGAATCCTACTTCAAGGCAAAACATGGTGTAGAACACCCCGTTCAGCGCTTCTACAGGGTAAGCCCACCACGTGCGGCCAAAGTAGGTCACCCGTTTTTCGAGATCAGATATAGTGATTTGTTCGGCTCCTGGAGAGTCTTCATATCTGGAATGAATGGTTTACTTCATGTAAATACTGTACGATAAATCAGATCTTTGTTGTACACTAGAAGCGAAGCGGCGGTGAAACTAGCTGGACACAGCTGCGACGAACTGCACTCCAGTGATTAAATGGCACGCTGAGGATAATCATGTGACGACTACCCGCCCGTCGTGAATGGGTGCCTCCCCTGCGCGTAAGGAGAGCCACACAGGGCGAGGGAGCATACTATTTGGCCCGTACATATGCAGCATTGACATGGAATACTTACACCAAGCCCTCCGCCAAGATGGCATCAAAAGATCGCGGCAGATGTGAGATACGGGTGATTGCATTGAAATCTGCGGACACATCAGTTTCGTCATGGTGATCGCATCCCTTCGGCGTCCTTGACAGTCTCGAACTTGCGACCCGCAGTAGAGGAACATTACTCACATAAGCATGAGCCTGTTGTATTGACAAAGTTCCCGCGCCGTCGTCCGATGTTCGCATAAAGCCAGGCGGGATAGCAAGACAATTGCGAGGGAAATATGAGGTGGAGAACGCGCTAGAAGGCTTTTCACAACTTCGGTGTCGCATACGGTGGCGTAGGACGTCCATCATTGACATGCATGAAGATCGGCCCTTTTTCGGATGATAGAAGAGACCCTGAATCACTTGAACACGGATAGGGTATGTGGTTTCTTCCAAAGCTAAGCGGTGGGGGAAAGCGGTGGGGGAAAGCGTAGCGGCATAACGTACGCCGAGCTTTGAGTTTCATTTTCTTTGTCAAAGACGACGAACATGTTGCATGAAGCGTCCAGGTCGATGCAGCCGCACGCGTGGAGAACCGATGCTTCTACCGTTCCAAATATCCGTCGGGTTTCCAAAAAGCAGAGAGCCCGCGGATCATAATCCGATTGAACAGGATTATTACGAACGCAGATTCGACGTTTCTAAAATATCGGATAATAGGATCGCGCCGCTTACCGACCGAAGCGGGGAGGGTGCACGATACTAATTGCAACCTGATTTCCCCACCACATCGGACAGGAAGACCGTCTTGCGCGTAGTGAGTCTTAGACGGAACAAGAAAGAGCACCAAGACGCCGACGCAGAGCAGCCAGGAAGCCAGAAAATCACGATAGAGGCAGAGAGGCAGGGTACAGTTAGATGCCAGCAGATGCCGCTTCTAGCATGATTCGAGCGGGGCGTTTGACAATTGCGAGGGAATTTTCGCGGTGTATGAAGGGCGCAGACGTACCGTAACGGGAGACGAAGGTCCATGATAGACTGTTCAGCTTTAATAGCCCTCCAGCGGGTCATCGTCCGTGATATCTGGGGTGCTATAAGCTGCACGATGAGCTCCCAACTTGTCGGCGACAATGCTGCGCATTAGGGATGGGCTTCCATCTGATATTGAGCGGAAAGACAGTAGGTCATAGTCAGACTTGCGTAGAGTACAAAGGGCACGTAAAATGAAGAGCTCGGAACGCTGAAGATGGAACGTAACCTTCGAATATGAAGAGATCTTTCATAACTGCCGTCGACCACGCCACCGACGCTATCGTCCAAACTTGTAGCATCGCGGGCGCTACCTCCGCCATCACGCTGCACAGCAAGGGTGCCCAGTATGGGCTTCCCGTTGTACTGCAAAAGGGAAACGCATGCTGGTCAGCCTGGCCGCTGACGAGGATCCGGTCGGTGCAACACTACAGCTGTGTTGTTGTCGTGGGTGGCGGTTCGCGGTTAATTGTGTCTGAAACCGGCCAAACATGCGCAAACACGTCCGTTATGGAATTCTTATGCAATCCTCTAGTCTTCTCGTCTTTTGTCTCAGTTCCTCGAGCGGGTTAGGGCTCCCTGTTTATTGTCTCTGACGCTTTCTGGAAGATCGTGTCAAGAAGGTGCCCAGGGGTCGGTTATCTTTGTATACAAAAAGCCACTTTCATATTCCACCCGTCGACGTCAAGAGACAAAAGCCATTTCCGAGACTTTTTGTCTTGCCGTGAAATTGCAGTGAAACATGGACGCACTCGTCCAAGATGATCCACACGATTATAGGTATCATAGGCTAGGTATTTAACATGCATGACAATGGCAGTGTTTTGCTAGCATCCGCTGCCTGCGACCACACAATACCCCGTCGACAGCCCATTCATTGTTTGACATCGATTACTTGTTGTTCAAAGCAATGGCCACTGCTTACTACTCACGACCTGCTGCGGCTAACTATCATTCGCCGTCGTCATCCTCGCATCACAAAGAGAGAGGCTACCGCTTGTGCGATACTTGTGGTGCCGTAGAGACTCCCGCCACTGGCCGGTTCCGCTTATGCGGCGGCTGCGTAAGTCGGAAATATTCATGGTTAAAAAAATTGAGCTGACTTGCGTGTGATCTTTCTCCAGATGACTACGCAATACTGTTCACAGGATTGCCAGAAATCGCACTGGGCCTCGCATAAGGCCGTCTGCCAACACACTTCTTCGCAACTGTCTGCGGCCAAGCAGCATGCAGTGTCCGGTTACTCCGACGAGAACGTCGCCAAGTACCTCCGCAAGTTTACCTCGACCTTCACCGACCTGCTCAGCTGGGCCGGCTTCCAGGCGCTCCAGCTCAAGCGCTGCCCGGCAAATGTTCGGCAACAAGCCTTACTGGTCGAATTGAGTTTCCAAAACTCGTCCGACCCGATGCGCCGGTGAGTTTAGGCTCAGGCTTAACCTTCCTCACTCCGCGTTTATCAGAATACTGACTCTGCGGCTGCGGGATCTCCAGATTTGCGGTAAAAGGGACGTACGTCGTACCTAGGACGTACGTTACCGACGCGGACGCGCTGGTCGCCGCGGATATACAGCGCCGCGAGGACCGCTGTCGGCGCGCGGGCGGCATAGGCTGTCTCGTCGTCATCATCCAATGCGGGGGCGTCAGCCAGGTGATGCCTGTTGAGGTTGACCCGCCGAGCAAGATCTCGTGGGACGAGCGGGACGACTGGTCGGATGTCCTGGCCCACTTTGTCCATTCCGGTCGCCCCGACTTCAAGCCAGTATCCACAACTCCTAGAGGGTGAGTATGTTTTTACGGGAATTCCTGGCATTCATTTGACGTCAACCTCGATCAGAATCTACTACGGATAGGCAGCAACCTATAAATATCCGCACGCTGCCTTGATCGGCGCTGCGCGCTGGTCATGGTAACCCGTCCATTCTTCCGTCCGATGTTGTACTCCACGATATTCGTCTTCTCCGTCTGTATTTATCCGCTTTCGTCGCTTTCGTGTATCCATCGCATTTGTATTTTCACGACATCTTGACCCTTCGCCGGCAATTTAGTGTAGCTCTTTGGTTATTCGTTCACGTAGCTGTATCTTATCGCTGGCTGTACGTTTATAATGAAAGAATGGACTTTGTATTCCTCCCGCTGGCAGGTCACACATGAAGGGGGGGTACACAGCATTACGGGAGAAAGCCCGAAGGGCTTCCCGCCGCAAATGGGCCACCAGGCGGGGGTTTGGAGATCGTGGCTGAGCCGGGACTCCCGCCTAGAAAACCACATCCATGACCCAGTAATAAATACATGTCATGAGAAAACACAAGGGTGCAATGAAAGCCATGGGTGCCTCAAAACCTCTCATGCCACCTGAAAACCCAGTGGGAAAAACAGTGTGGAGAGAGGAAAGCTACCAGGCATTGTACAATCTGCAGCTTATCAAACATAAGGGTGGGCAGGGAGGGAAAAGCAAAAGGTAGCCTATGTGGAGCCCATATAGCGCGCTTGAGTGAGCGCGTCGTCGCCGTCGAAAGCAGGAGCTGTCACTGTGACCTGCGTAACGCTCACATTCATACAA
>NW_006920421.1:354570-366812 GCF_000344685.1 Gloeophyllum trabeum ATCC 11539 | reverse complement strand
GGGTGCAATGAAAGCCATGGGTGCCTCAAAACCTCTCATGCCACCTGAAAACCCAGTGGGAAAAACAGTGTGGAGAGAGGAAAGCTACCAGGCATTGTACAATCTGCAGCTTATCAAACATAAGGGTGGGCAGGGAGGGAAAAGCAAAAGGTAGCCTATGTGGAGCCCATATAGCGCGCTTGAGTGAGCGCGTCGTCGCCGTCGAAAGCAGGAGCTGTCACTGTGACCTGCGTAACGCTCACATTCATACAAAGTCTATATTCTATGCCTCTGCTCGTTCCTCACGGCGGCATAGAATTCCGAACTTTGTATTCCTCCCGCTGGCAGGTCACACATGAAGGGGGGGTACACAGCATTACGGGAGAAAGCCCGAAGGGCTTCCCGCCGCAAATGGGCCACCAGGCGGGGGTTTGGAGATCGTGGCTGAGCCGGGACTCCCGGAAATTAGGAGTCCCGACGACGCGAACCGGTGAAGCCGGGATCTCCCAAACTCTAGGAGTCGGGAGGAGCAATTTAGTTTAGGTCAAAGAGAGGTTAAGAGAGACGCAGCGGAGCAGTGTTGAGCGCTTTGAGGTGCTGCTACATGCCGCAGGGGCACACAGGTGTAGGGGCCAGTGGGGGTGCCAATCAAAGTGATAGGTGCAGGTGCAGGTGCAAGGGGCGAGGGGCGCGGGGCGCGGGGTGCGAGGTGCGGTGCAAGGCGCGGGGCGCGGGGTGCGGGTGCGAGGCGAGGCGCCGCGCAAGGTGCACCCTGAGTTGTGGCGCAAGGTGAGGTGCAAGGCACGAGGTGAGGTGCGGGGTGCAGGTGCAAGGTGCGGGGTGTGGCGCGAGGGGCGTGGGGCGTGGTGCAAGGTGCGGCGCGAGGTGCAAGGTGCGGTGCGGTGCGGTGCGGTGCGGTGCAGTGCGGTGCGGTGTGGGTGCTGTGGGTGCGGTGCAGTGGCCAAGGTGCAGTGCGGTGTGAGGCGAGAGGTGCATGGTGCGAGGTGCAGTGAGGTGCAAGGTGCAGGGCGGTATGAGGTGCAGTGCCCAAAATGGGGATGGGCATAGCTGCAAGCATAGGAGAGCACACGCAGAGGTGCATCGATGCTCCTCTATCCATGGGGAACAGATGAGTAACAGAGGTGGTGCAAGGACTGACCTTGGTGCAAACGGGTGACATCCTTGGTGCTGCAGTTTTCCCGGAGCTGCCACTGGGCGAACCCGAAACTCCCAAAGACTAGGAGCGCCAGCGACGCGGTTCGGGGAGCAGCATCTTTGAAGGTGCATCCACCGCTCTACTCCAGCTCGCCTGCTGCTTCTGCTCTCGCTTGTATTGCTCAAGTCGGTACCCGAACTCCCCAAGATTAGGGGCGCAGGTGACGCATTTTTTGGGTAAGCCAGCACAGTGAACAGTACTCCAGGCGAATTATCCATAAGCTGGAGCCCAGAAAAGCAAAAAATAGCCTATGTGGAGCCCATATAGCGCGCTTGAGTGAGCGCGTCGTCGCCGTCGAAAGCAGGAGCTGTCACTGTGACCTGCGTAACGCTCACATTCATACAAAGTCTTGCCTTCAGTCTGCAGCTTCACAGCTGTCCGCCATATCCTCAGAGCCCCCTCTGCCTGCCACAATTCCGCTTGACCACACTCTCTAGCATCGCCCAACATGCCACCAAAGAAGCAGCAGCAACCGAAGGCAAGCTCCTCGAAGCCTAAAGAGGATAAGGCTCGTTTGTATTCCGTTTCGTTCAATTGAACGTGCCTGATGAAGAAATGCAGACCTTTGGTATGAAAAATGTACGGTTATTTATATAGGGGCCCGCCGAACAAGCATCTGACCGAGTGCTAGAAAAACAAATCCGCCAAGGTCCAGAAACAGGTAGCCCAGATCCAAGCACAGCAAGCGCAAGCCGGTAAATCGCGGGCTCAGCTGGAAAAGGAGAAGGAGAAAGCGCTGAGGGAGAAGGAGAAATTCGAGGCAGAGAAGAAGAAGAAAGAGGAGGCGGCGCTGCTCAAGCCCGTGCAGACGCAGAAGGTGCCGTTCGGCGTGGACCCGAAGACAGTGCTGTGTGTGTTCTATAAGGCTGGGAACTGCGAGAAGGGGAGCAAGTGTAAGTTCAGCCATGATATGAACGTGGAGAGGAAGGTCGAGAAGAGGAATGTGTATGCGGATACGAGAGAGGACAAGGCGAAGGGTACGTTCTGGTTACAAAGCCGGAGAGGGTCACTTGCGAATGAACGGATGGCACAGATACGATGGACACATGGGACGAAGAGAAGCTTCGTAGCGTTGTGTTATCAAAACATGGCAATCCACGGACAACGACAGACGTTCGTTCACTACCTGTTCAGACCGCTCACATGCCCTCACGCTTATAATTCCACAGATCGTATGCAAGTACTTCATCGAGGCCATCGAATCTGGAAAGTAGGTACCCTTTGCATAGCAACCTATGATCCTGCTGACGAACTGGCACAAAGGTTCGGTTGGTTCTGGGAATGTCCAAATGGTGGCGAGAACTGCCAATATCGGCACGCCCTCCCACCAGGCTTCGTCCTCAAATCGCAGAAGAAGCGTGAAGAGGACGCTGCCAAAGCAGCGGAGATCAGTCTTGAGGAATTCTTGGAAGTCGAGGTGCGCAATCCCCATGTCTCCCTGAGTGCGGCTGAGCCATTCTGACCGCCCGGAACACAGCGGCACAAACTGGGCAGCAACCTAACGCCAGTGACGCCAGAGACGTTCGCCAAGTGGAAACAGACTCGGATGGACAAGAAGCAAGCAGAGGAGGAGGCCATCCGCAAGGCAAAGAGCACCGCCGCGGCAGCCGGGAAGAACACGGGAATGAGCGGCAGAGATCTTGTACGTCTGTGTCTTTGTCATCACTCCCCAAGTGCTGATCTTTGCGCCACAGTTCCAATACAATCCCGAGTGGTTCGAGGACTCGGACGACGACGAAGAGGAGGACTGGGACCTGGAGAAGTACAGGAAGCAGAAGGAGGAGGAGGACCTGGAGGAGGAGGAGCGGAGGCTCCGGGAGCTTGGGCTGCAAGACGGGGGTGGCGAAGCGGACGGAAGTGGAGGAGGTCGGGAGTGATGTGGTAACAATGATCGCTGCTAGGATGTATAATATATGTCATGATCTACGGACTGACCAACACTGTCACTTCACAATATATCCACTACAATTGTCTTTATAGGCAACTCCGAGGGACGATATCCAGTGCCTGGAGGATATAAAGAGTTCCTGCTTCGATCTAGTACACTTCATGAACGGCATCAGTTTATCGACTGTGAGCGCATTTATGGGAACCTTTCGAGGAATCCTTTCTGTCGAATAAAAGAGAAAAATCGACAAAGGAGTGCAAGCACATTATATTACAAAAGGTCTACTCATCGTCGCTCGCATAGTCCGCCAGACCTAACGCAGCAGGAGCTGGAGCTGGAGGGGGCTTCACCGCGGCCAGTCTTGCCACACCGGTTTGTTTCTGTATTTCTGCGAAATACTTCAACGATTCCAGGGTGTCCGTGCTGAGCAGGCCTGCCTTCTTCTGCTCCGCCTCTTCTCGCAGCAACTCCTCCGCCTCATTCTCGTAGTCCGGCTCTTCGCTCTCTCCTCTCCCATCCTCGATTTCCAGTCTCCGCCGCTTCGTATCCGGGCCGTCATCTCCTTCCTCCGTCTCATCCAACACGTCGCCATCCTCGAGCGCCCGCATAGCGCGCATGGCATCCACGATCCGTGGGTCCATCTTCTCCTGGATAGCCTTCTGTCCGATTTCCTCCAGCCGCCGCTTCTCCGCCACTTTCGACGTCGGGTTCGGGTCCTCCGTGGCCCATCGTACGTTGAGGATTTCGTCATTGTCAAGTGACTGGCATGCCATCGCCTCCTTGGCAAACTGGGCGTTTAGCTCCGAGACGTACGTGACGAAGGCGACGGAGCGATATTGTAGTACTCGAACTGGAGAGATTTCAGACAAGAAGTTCAGAAGGAAATACGGTCCAAGAGAGACGCACTCTTTTCGATCTCTCCCCACTCCTTGAAATGCCGCTTAACCACCTCTTCTGTCTCAGGCCCCGTTCCTGTCTCCTTGATCCGTCCGATGTACAGTGTTCTGTTCTGCCGTTGGAAACTTCCGACACCGCCCATATCATCTCTGTAGTCTGCGAACTTGTCCCGCGCGAACACGTCCTTTGAGTTATCCGGCAGCTCCGTCGACTCGTCAGGCAGCATGTGCAGGTATTCACATTCCCAACCATACGGGCAGCATCCCCGCGCGAAGAAGAGGCAATAGTACTTCATCCCAGTCGTGTTGGCGCGCGTCAGGCCCGCATCTTTACGGATGTTGCAGCGCGTCTGCGACTTAGTTTTGCTGTGATGAAGTCAGTAAGTCATCTCATCAAAGTAAAGGCACGAGGGATACACACTTGGAGTAGTTATCCTCCCTATCACCGCCTGCCCACTTGTTATACCAGATGTTGTATACTTGACCGGTCTGAGGCGCCTCTTTCTTCTCCACCTCGCCCGGCTTGACCTGTTTCCGCGCAGGTTTTAGTTTCTTTTGCTTCTTAGTTGTGTTCACCACAGCATGCGGTTCAGAAATCGTTACAGCCGTTTCAGTACTCATCGTAGCAAGTAGAAATGTAATGACAGTGGCAAAGCCCGGACTAAGTACGTTGATTAAGCCGCTTCTAAGTTAAGTAAGTCCACGTGCCTATGTGGCACCAGAGTCCACGGTCATGAAAAATGGAACACGAACAAATATTGAGAGGTACAACGCCGGCTAACGTAAGGCATATGTGAAGTCGAGGCCGTGAAATAAATGTGTCTAAGTCCACCTGGAAATTGAGAGGTATAGTACAAGACCAATAAAATACAGATGTCAAGCGCAAGGAAATCAGACACTCGGAAAGGGGAATGTCCGATGCGACGAATTATTGCGAAAAAGCCGGGGCCATCCTGGAGGGGCCCTAGGGACAAAGCGGTTCTTGGCAAGAGCTCTGAGCAGTTCTCTTGCGTTAAGTCTGAGAATGGGTCCCACTGATCAGCGGGGACGGTAGATATGAGTCGAACCGCAAGCTTACCCGGCTAGTAGAGTATTAACATGAACTGTGGAGCTCAGAGTCAGTTGTCGTTCTGGGAGAACAGGGAATCAATTCTTACGTTTGCCGTATACATAGTACAACCCAGTGTAAGTCAAGTTCGAAGGCCTAGTGATCAACTACACGTGCACACCGCGCATTAGGGCAACGGTACGGAGGAGAACGTTAGACATACCGAGATCAGGTAAGCTGTGGATGCGAGGCTATTCTCATGTTTGATCTTCTTGTATCATGATATGAGCGTACGAGCAGCGTACCTCGTAAGGACCCCCGATACGATTGCCAGGTCCCCAATAAGTTTGACGAATGAACTGGCAGTAGAGAGATGGTGAGCGTCGAGTAGAGCTATAAGAGTCTCGAGAGAGAAACGTACTTGCTCCATAGTAATCCAGCTTTAGCCTTGAGAGCTATGCAAATCGCCACACCAATGGCAAGGTCTGTGATCGTCCGACATCCTGCCGTTGTAATCGCAATCCACTACAACAACGGTCAACAATGTCTCAAGGAGAAATATTCGGTCAAGCGTACTTCGTATTTAGATCCGTTCTCGAAATCCGGAAACATGAAGCTAGGCCAGGGCGTCACGAATGATCAATGGACTGGAATGCAGCAATAATACCTTTTCGTGACGTAGCCTTAAATGTAGGGTAAGAAAACATCATATTCCACAGATACGTACTTACCTATTGTTCCGACTTCCACAGCAATATATGTCAGTATACATATTACTATATCTAGTAAGAATAGAACGCATACGTGTGCCCACCACAATAGGGAGATACTGCTAGAGCTTCAGCAAGTGTACCGCGAGGAGTACGCCAAACTTACAAACAAGTAGGTCATTGGGTTGTGCTCAGACACTGACGCGCAGGTGAGACGACGGCCAATCGTTTAATAAGACCTTACCAATCCAGATTCTTCGAACAAAAAGGCTGGACCTTAGTAAGGTAAGAGCGGGATCTAGAAAACGTTTCTTATTAGACTTGCCATTGAACAATAACCACCGCGGTCTCCTGTCGGGCACCATCAATAAGACTCGCGTGACTTTCAATATGATAAAAGACCCACAGTCGGTACAACGTAGACCTGAGAAACAAGTGGTGAATATGAAGCGCAAGCAGTGCGAACAAAAAAGAACATGCAATGAGGGACCTGGAAGGAAGGTAAGTCTGAGAGGCATATTACGCAAAGGTACACATGCCAGTAAGCTTTGCGGATAGATGGAGAGTCTCCAGCGGAACGGTAAATTAGGTAGAACCAGATGGTATCGCTCATGAGGAGCTGCTGTACCGTATCCATCTGCGAAGGGAATTTTAGTGATTAATCTCTAAATGACAGAGTACGCACCACAAAGGCTAATCCAACCTATGAGTGTATGTTCCTCAGATATGTCATGGCATACGCAAGACTCAGCTCACCAGCATTCTCGTGGAAGGTAGATCATCGTTATAGGTAGAATAGTAGCGGATTACCTGCCCGCAGGTGATCCCATACAATCTGTGTTCGGGAAATGAAGCTAAAGCTCAGGTAGCGTACAGTGTGTCATAAGCAGGTACTTACGCTGTTGCTACCATGAATCCGAGGAGCAGCGGGGCAAAAACGGTGCCTAGAATTTCATTCTCCATGATTAATAGGGGAGGGTATCGCATTGCAGCGCTAAAGGCCAGGTATATATACGCGTTCCCAGTAAAGATCACATCCTCGAACCACAGAATAGAATTACCAGCAGGTGCTGGTTGTCATGGTACAGGGTATAGCTGGGTATTCGAGGGCAGAGTACCTGAATGCAACTGAATTACAGGTTGGGTATCAGATATCACGAAGACCGTCGGATTTCCGGTCGGACGCTACCGATCATCTCAATACGGAGAAAATTGTGACCGTTGCTATAAGACAGTATCTTTCGTCTTGATAAACCTGTCGTTATTAGCCCTTTTATCTTAGATGGGGGTGAAAGGACTCACAGGAGAGACTTCGTTCTGATTATATATCGGCGCCATCAAGATGCGCATCATCCGGCGTACTACTCTCGATATAGACCTTAGAGAACGCATACCCATAATATGGTACAAGTCAATCACGACGCCGGCCTAGTACTGTATCTCTCAAAACAGCGTAGACGGCCACAAAGCTCTGAACTACAGAACTTGCCTTTCACGTTGCTGACATAACTAGTAGCACGTGACTAAGTTCAACTGACACGTGCGACGTCGCGTGTGATGCCACCACTTCCGTGACCTCGCGACATTCCCCGCTTCCACTCCGACATTTACCTGCTGAGACGACCCTTGCTTAAACTGTAACGACCATCATGAGCGGACCACGGCAGAGTTTGCTTAGCTTGTTTGACCCTTTGAAATCTCCTTCAGTTTCTGCTCCCAAATCGCCTACTTTGCGCGAGTCGGACAAGGAGAACGAAGGAGATGGTCAAGAGAGATTGACACTCACGGCTTTCTTTAACAAGACTTATTCTACTCATACAACTGAGAAAGGACCTTCGCTCTGGGAGTATAGCGGGCAATTGGTGGACATAGAAAGTGGCAATCTTGAAGACGACCAATGGGGGGAGACAGAGCCGCAGAATCGAGAGAACACGTCTGCAATTAATCAACTGCAGGAGCGGTAAGGAGGTCTAACCATTGTTACATGCTGCTCTGTACTTAATGGCCGGCTGTCAGTGCTTTGCGACCTCTAGCCAATACGGAATCCCCCGCACAATCGGACGTGACCCAGGAACACTTATACAAGACCAATACCGCTCATTCCTTCCCGAATTGTGACCTCCGCACTGCTATTCTGGATTCGACATCTGCCAACCCCGCCCGAGAAACAATTGCCGCCAGCGATCAAGGGGACCTGTCATCCTCTGAGTTAAGTACGCTACCGACTTCCATAGTCGTCTCACGGGCACCTCAAGAAGATGCATCTTACGCGCCATCGCTGGATACGTCTACTGCGCACCTCATCCCCTCGTCCACGACTAACCTATTGGTTAACGCCTCCCTGTCCTCTTTGCCGCCATCCGCCAGCACATCGTCGGCAATTTCTAGTTCATATCTCGCACCCCAGGGTGCGACTCCGAAATCCGGTACGAGGCATATTTTAAGGTCCAAGAACCGCAACTCCCTTGATCTACACACCTCTTTCAATATGCATCTCCAAGCGGAATCATCCTTCGATCTGCTGAATGACAGGATCTCGTTCTTGAATGAATCAGCTCCGGAAGACGATTTTGATATTGAGGCTGAGGAGAAGGCTATGGAGGCGATCATCGCTAAGAATGAGCGATCTGGCCCCAACGGTCCCGAGGAGACAGAGCAGGATACTACGGCTGAGGCGCGACCTGTTCGACCTGCTAGCGATGCCGCGGAAGATCTGTCAAGCTCTAGCTCTCAACTCGAGAATCTGGGTCACAGGGACTCGGACCGCCTTCCCACACCATCTACACCTCAGGCTACCTCGAAGTTCTCCGTCATAAGTGCGCCCTATAAGTATGCTACTACCTCCACCTGACTAACTGTTATCTTTCGTATAGCCCCGGAAAATAACACGGCCCCAGGGCTGTCTACCTCACAGGAATCGAGTAAGTCCGTTATACGCACGCTTTGCTGGTAAGAACTAAACTGGTCGTCATCAGCCCCCCAGCCCAGTGCTAGAGGCGCGATACGGCACTCTGTGCCGCAATGCTCCCCGGGTTCCAGTAAGGAAGCCGGGTCGAATTCCATCGGTGCGTTCTGCTCGGTTGTAGCATCACTCTTAACTGCCACATCTTACTCTGATGCGAAACAGACGAAAATGGGACACCAGTAGCACCGACCAAGCCACGTAGGCTATCTCGCGCGGACATTTGCAGTCCGTCGACGAGACCATCATTCGCCCAAGCCGCTCCCGCGGTTCAACCTGTGCCTGCCCTGCGCATCGTGAAGCGCGCCGGGACAGGCAAAGGTCATTACAAGACTCTCTCCGCTGATCCCCACAGTCCTGAAGGGCCGGCCCATCCACCCGCGAGGCCTACTGCGGCTCCCGCTCCTGCGTCTCGCGCAACCCGAAGACCATCCGTTGCTGCCCCTTCGGCGTCCACTTCTGGGGGCGTCATCTCAACTCAGCCTCGTGTCGTGGTGAAAGGCGTTCAGAGACCCGCTCCTGGCTCGAAGTTTGTGCTTCCTTCGACTCACAAGCCGATTGCGCCCACGGCCAGCATGAGCACTCAACTTGCTGGGACTCGGTCCGCCTTAGTCCCGACCAGCAGGTCAGGAATGGGTCCCGCACGTATCACGGGGGTGCAGCGGCCTCCTGTGCTCCCGCGCGCTGTGGCAGAGTCCAAGAAACCTGTGCAGCAGGTGACCAGTCATGGCGAGTCAAAACCCAAGATCTCCGGCTTGCGGGTTCCTTCGCAGTCGATGCACAAGTTCTCTGGGACCGGGACCGAGACTAAGTTGCCGGTGCCGAAGAGCATGTCGATGTCATCAAAGCTCCCGAGTTTTGGGGGAAGGTCGAAGATTGGCCGCTTGGCATAGGATTAGATATTTGATGGAGATGGTGAGGTGATCCCTTGGGGATTGATCAGGTTCCTTTTTCCTGGCATGTCTCGCAATATTGCACAAATCACATTTTTTGGAGAGCATTCATATCACGTCCATTCTACTTGCATATCATATTTCTCTACGTATGTGTAGAGAAATTCACAAGAAAAAGACTTAGACCCTATAATTTATGCGTTATAGTCACTTCGAAGCTATACGCGGTTGACAAGGGGTAGTAGATCACAGCCGTGATATAACATTGTTTGCGGCGGATCGCAGATATCTATCAGCAAGTTGGCCAAAAGATTGAGGTCTATACAACATGTGATTGAGATTCTCCATGAGACGGCACAGCTGCCCGCTTGGCAGCAGCAGCTTTCGCCTCGCTCAGGGCTTTAGGCCACTTTGCTTCGGGGGGATCCCATATCCCCAGCTCCTTCTTCATCTCTTGCACGCTTTGCTCCCACCGCTTTTCCCAATACACGGTGATCATGCTCCGCGCACTGCTCCCACACTTCAGTGCCCAGGGGACGTACTCCGCGAAGAGTCGCTGACGCTGAGGCCAGGACAGTCGCAGATGACCGAACGCGGCGGAGATGCCGGCAACGGGCAGGCCGAGGTTCACAAACTCAAAAAATTTGAGTGCGAGTTCGGAGGAGACGTTGACGGGGAGGTTGCAGATGCAGTGGTAGAAGTCATGGCATTCGCGGTAGCGCTGCATGACGTAGGCTAGCTCGGGGTCGTCGATGTAGTGTACCTGTGTCGAGGAAAGTCTATTGACACGATCTGAACGCGCGAACGAATGTCAGCGCTGCACTCACCGGCTCTCGTGTATCTGGCGTTACGCCGCATCGTTCCAACCAGGTCACATACGCCCGGCCGAATGTACCTTCAGGTAGTCGGGCCAACGCGTCCATATCCACCGTATGAGAGTTCACTCGTGGTCTGTCCTTCAGAATCTGGCGGCCTTCCGCGTTTTCCAGCATAAGATCTCGAAGACGAGGTAATGCCGGACCAGCGGTAGTCTCTCCGAGTGCCGCAATCATATCTGAACTAGAGATAGGCATTTGAATCTCGCTCAAATTTATGTCACTCTACGTACCGCCTCTTCTCGGGTCTGCGAGAGACATGACCGCGGATCCAACAGCTAGGAAAGCATTCTCGAGTGCGTTTAAAGGTATGTGCCCTTCATATACGGGCTTCGACGCGACGGAACGTCTTAGGACAGTTCTGAGGATGGTCGAAGGGAATACTCTTTGTGCCCTGATTGAAGAACGCAGCGGGGTCTTATAGCACGCGGACATTTCGAAGAGTGCTTGACACTGCCAGGCAAGAGGACAAGCAGGCCCGTGGGAACTTCGCAATGCTCTGCAGCCACAGTTTCATTTCACACTGGCATGTAGTAGCACATGTAGTAGTATGTAATTATTTCTCTCTCGGAGACTACTAGCACTGGACGAGTGATATACGCAATGGCAACTGCGGACCTTTATCATCTTCTCCGTCCACGAGCGGGAACGTCGCAGCATTGCCCCCTTCGGGGACGCTCTTCTCGACTTGGAATTCAAAGTGGTTGACAAGGCTAACCACTATAAATTGCATCTCTATCATCCTGCAAGGTACGCGTGTTCAACTTGCATCCTCATATAAACTGATCTGAAAGTCCTGTCATACTTACGCAAACCTCCAGCCAATACAGGCTCTCGGGCCACTCAGAAATGTCATACTTGATTGATTCATGGACGGTGCTCAGCAAGGCCAATTGCAGTCGAACGAAGTGGTATGGCACTCACAGATTGCCTATGACACCCACTGCTACACCCGCCTTGGCCGGTGGAGCATCTTTGATCCACCTCTGGGGTTTGAATGCATTGGCATCGTCTCCCCAGACGGCTTTGGACCTAGGGATTATTACGAGTCCTGAGGTACGAAGGACGAGTCCTTACGCGCAAAATATGCCTGCGTGCCGAATGTTGTACCCCGTGAGAACTGTTTGTGCCGAGAAGTCGTGGGAGTTATGTTTTGTATTGCAGACTACATTTTTGAAACTCCGATTGGATGTCCGGTTGTATGTGAGACTACAAAACCACTTTTGGTGCATTTTTGTAGTCTCTGGGACCATTGTTTGCTCATTTGCGGGCTCAATTCTTCGTCTTATCTCTCTTTTATTTTCTCTAGTCCTGGGCGTATGCTATACGGGTCTACAACAATATTTTGGTGAATTTATCGATTGTGTGTCTTGTCCTAGTCCGCATGGCGGTTTTACTTTTATTGCTTATCGTGGGAATTGACTATTGTAGTGGCTTGTAGTCAGTGGCTGAGGTGCGGGCCGCGTCGGCTTGGATTCCTGGACTCTGATTGGCTCCTGCCTTCTATGACATAGGCTCTCTGCAGGTTCACCCAATCTGCAGAGCCATTAAATCATTGGTATCTGGAATTGATTGCAGGCTGTAGAAGGGCCAGAAAAATTGTGAAAAATGCGGGAAATCCATAATATATTCAGAGCTCTATAGCAAATCAAGGAATATACAAGATGATCCTGAGAGGTCTAGTGGAATTCAGATGATACTTCAAGAAAGATAGGAATATCTGTGTCAGCTCTATGATATACAGTGTAAAATAGGGACGTATCTTATGCCCAGCT
>NW_006920421.1:347856-354298 GCF_000344685.1 Gloeophyllum trabeum ATCC 11539 | reverse complement strand
GGTCTACAACAATATTTTGGTGAATTTATCGATTGTGTGTCTTGTCCTAGTCCGCATGGCGGTTTTACTTTTATTGCTTATCGTGGGAATTGACTATTGTAGTGGCTTGTAGTCAGTGGCTGAGGTGCGGGCCGCGTCGGCTTGGATTCCTGGACTCTGATTGGCTCCTGCCTTCTATGACATAGGCTCTCTGCAGGTTCACCCAATCTGCAGAGCCATTAAATCATTGGTATCTGGAATTGATTGCAGGCTGTAGAAGGGCCAGAAAAATTGTGAAAAATGCGGGAAATCCATAATATATTCAGAGCTCTATAGCAAATCAAGGAATATACAAGATGATCCTGAGAGGTCTAGTGGAATTCAGATGATACTTCAAGAAAGATAGGAATATCTGTGTCAGCTCTATGATATACAGTGTAAAATAGGGAGTATCTTATGCCCAGCTCAGGACTCGTAACCAGCCATGCACAGCATTGGCCCACTCCCCCCAAGTAATTGTAAGTTTTGCGGGAGAACAAGTATATATACCTACCGGTTATAACAGCCCGTTGCGAACATCACCTCCGTGCCTTTTGGGACATGCAGTTCTTTAATCTCCTTACCCGAGACTGACATTATTGGTTCGCCCAAAGGCAGGATAGTGTCCTTCTCCGCAACATGAGAAGCCTGGAACTCGATAGGATGCAGCCGCAGTGCCTCCTTCATCAACAATATATCGGGATCTCCTTCCTACAACAGCAATCTCATTCTTACCTTTAAGACAGCCTGCAGGTAGGGCATGTTTTCCATGTCAGACAAGCTGAGCTCGGCCCGACCTTCCGCACAAGTCATTGCTTGGGTTGCCCTAATTTCCGCTCGCAGTCGGGCCTAAGTATCGAGGTGATTTGCTAGCTCCCACAGGGCCCACATCAAGGTGCTGGTGGTCGTGTCGTGCCCGGCGAGGAATATTACACTGCGAAGATCCATAAAGCCCATGGGAGACTCAATATCCCGCAACATACCTCATTTGCGCATACAACTCATCTTCAGTCATCCGACAGCGACTGTCCTCCGATGCATTGGCCTTGACTGTGGTCAAGATGTTCAACAGGTTATTTGACTAAGCAGAATCGATGTACCAAGTAAAATGAGAATATCCCGACTTGCTTTCCTCTCAAGTAGCTCATGGGACTTCTTTTTTACCAGCTCCCTCGCTACGTGGTAGGAGAGCATCTTGTGCTTCCTCAGGAATGCCCCTTGTTTTGTAGGCACTATTCGGAATAAGGGGATGAGTGACACGGGAAAGTAGTCGACAACAGGTTCGAGCAAGGCATAGTGTGGAGGCTGCACTTTGCAACTATGATGACCCGTGTAAGCCCCAGTTATGACTGTCTCCCAAGCCCATAACACACTTGACCTGTCAGTAGAGGGCCATTGCTATGCATGGCAGGACACGAGTCCTGAGTTGTGTCTGATAAGTGATAGCATTCGGTGTGTTAATGTTCCAATTGATGTATACAGTACTCTTTCTTATGCACATATCAAAAGCCCTTAGATCTGTATGTCCAATGTCCCCTTCATTCATACTTTGTCCTCCTGTGGCCCTGCCATCGTTATACCATCAAAGTCCCTGCCACTCTGACAGATTCAAAGTTGGTCTGTATTGGTGGCTCCAAAATTGTATTTGTGCCCAGCCCAGGGGATAGTAGCAGCTGCACTACTAGACACAAGTAACATAGATCAAAGTGCTCCTCTGCTGCCAATCAAAGATGGGCAGCTCTGTCACACAGGTCATTTGTCCCCAGTGGAAGAGACAGTCAATAATACCTGCAGACTCCAGGTAACATCCAACCAGAACCAGAGTGCTCATCCACTGCCAATCGAATTGGCAGCTCCCTCACACTCATTTTTCCTGAACCAAGCTGAAGGACAGTCATTGGAAAGGATACTCAAAGAGTACCCCAAGCAGCTGGGAGCAGAAACAAAATACATATTACACATGTACTAGTTTCAGTTTCTCAAGGGGACATATAGAGACCACTGAGCAGAGGAAATCAGGGTTCCAGAGGCAGCAGAGATTGAAAAACACAGGCCCAAGATGCCTGTGACCAAAGAGACTTGTATCATAGTCTCTGCCACCCACATGTCGACTCAGACTATGTGTGTGAAAAACAATCAATGTTGAGACTAATTCCTGCAGTAACAATCCATCAAACTATTCAGCAGTCAGTGTATTATTTCAGAACACAAGTGCAACATTCAAGAACCTCTTATAACCAACCTAAGATCAATGTGGATGTACCAGTAATGATTGGATTAACAGGAAGCACATCCCACCAAGTTGGCATGCTTCAACTGCTGCACGTCCTAGACTAATGAGCAAGTGGGCAACTATGACATCACTCAACTACAGAAATGCGCTTTCTGCAGTCAAGCTATGTCATAGTAAGCAGGAGCCAATGAGAAGCCAGAGATCCCAACCGGCGCGGCACCTCAGCCACCGACTACACACAGCCACAGAAGTCAATTCCCACGGTAACAACATGCCACACATGATAAAGTGCATGCAGTAAAGGAAGGAGATACGATTAAATGCTCAAAATATTCCAGTAGATGGATAACCCAAAACCACCTCTTCGTAGAAGAACCCACGGAAATACATGAGCAACCCAAGATGAAAACACACTATGATTGCAAATAGACAGTACAAATCCGATTTTGTAGTCTTTTTGTAGTCTTCAATACAAGCGGACGTTAAAGTGGACATTGAATGCTGTATTCAAGACTACAGCACAAAAGTTGCACGCATTCTCGGCAACAGTGATTCCCACTGGTACAACGTTCGGCACACCCCAATTTTGCAGGTAAGGACTCATGAAACCCAGGAAAGACCTTGATGAGTACATTCCATGGCTCCAGACAACACAAGGTTGTATTTTTGAAGTTGAAGATCAAAATGGAAAGTGTACATCTGTACAATCCCACTGGACCCAAATCTGAGTGGTCCCTCAATACCAGATAGATTTGGAGGTAGGTTGAGTACACAACCAAAGATCCCCAACATCCAGTGTATCCACCATAAAGGCATGAGGGTCAGTGGGCAAGAAGGGAGCCTTGAACAACCGGAAATAAGCAGGATGACCCTGGGGATGGACAACATCGGGCAGCTCTTTCATAACTACCGCCACAGAATGAGATTGCCCGGAAATGTCAGGACGACCAGTGGAAAAATCAAGCTTTGGAATCCGGACTTCAGCAGATAAAGACATGATGGGGAGTACACAACCAAGAGCGGTAAAACAGCCAAACAATCAGTAAAGGCGCTACAAAGCAAAGGACCAAGTAATCACAGCCAATCACAATCAATTAATCGTAATCCCTACTGCACAGACACATAGCGTGCGAAGATCAACCACCAAAATACAAAATTCACATGGTAACAAATAATCTAATCATCGAAATAACAAGCAATCACGATACTTGCTGAAACAAAACAGTACAACACACCAAAAAAACAAAACAAAACAAATACACATAAATATGCATCCAACACACAAAGCACCGAACAATAAGTCTAACATAGCAAAGCACAAAGGTAACACCTGACGCCCAACAATGACATAGCACGACCGCTATTCTGATTACACACACTCAGGTTGCGTCATAAGTAGACAGCAGCCAATCACAGCCATCGAATCCCAACCGGCGCGGCGATATGCCTCAGCCACCAACTACAAACCGCCACAAAAGTCAATTCCCACGGTAAGAACATGCCACAGATGACAACGAGCATGCAGTAAAAGACAGAGGTACGATAAAATGCTCAAAATATTCCAGTGGATGGATGACCCAAAAAAACCTCTTCATAGAAGAAACCACGGAAATGCACCGAAAACCCAGGACAAAAACACAGTATTATTGAAAACAGAGACTACAAATCCGATTTTGTAGTCTTTTTGTAGTCTCCAATACAAGCAGACTTTAAAGCGGACATTAAACAGTGTAGCCAAGACTACAACCAAAAGGTCGCATGCATTCTCGGCATTGCGATTCCCACGGGGTACAACATTCGGCACGTACCCAATTTTGCGGGTAAGGACTCATCCTTCGTAAACTCAGGACTCATAAAACAAATGTATATGTCAATGAGCTCTGGATATTCATCCATTCCATGGAAGCCAAAAGCACCTGCCATATTTCCGTCAATACTGAAGAACGACACCCACGTGGATCACATACCTTCGGCAACACCATACAGAGTGACAATGCTCATTTCATGATGGATATTGAGAACGACGGACTCCTCGTGGCCTGCACAGTCAAGTGCCTTCATCCATTTAGCTACCAGCTGCAAGAGTACCATGTTATTAGCCCTGCCTGCATTATCTACAAATTGGAAATGTGTTACCTTGTCCGCATGGGCTTGGAATTTTGGACAATGTTGCTTTACCTCACCCACGGTGAAGACAGGATTCATGATCTTTCTTTGCCTCTTGTGGGTTTCACTTTACATCCCAATCGGATCCGACATCTCCCTCAGAGGCAGAAGAGGGTGCACGGACGAACCTTCTGAGCACAGCAAGTCAGGTCCGCTGAACGCTTTCAGGAAAGCCCCAAACCAGGCCGACTTCGGAAAAAATCGTACGGTGCTGTGTTAAGCATGTATTGCAGGGCCTTCGTGTCAGAGATCAGGAGCTTATTCAGCTTCAGGGAAGCCAAGCAAGTCAGCTGTGAGCGCCATCAGGAAAACCCTCCCAAGCTAATTAGACATAATTTAGACAAAATTATGCATGATGACAAAAATCTTTGTTATGGCTGCATAATCCAGAATGACCAACAGCTAATCTACATGACCCAGTTTCAAAAAAGTAATATACAGTTGTTAGCAACTCTAGGACATGGTCTTGCATTAATATGTTTGGGCAGTTCCTTGAGACTGCCTCCGTGCGCGATCTCTGCAGTCATTGCTGCAGGGCAAGTATATGAAGTAATTTGATGAATAGTCACGTACCCTGCATAGCATCCATCCCACCGCACAGTTTCGGTGTTCGAGCTACTAATAGTAAGGAATGAAAGGAGGAAACCCACAGGTGCCACGACGCATATCGAACCCGTGCGAACCCACATTGATGGTGTGGGTACGCGGGTACCTGCAGGTTTCGGTTTTGAGGGCACGTTAAACAACGCATCCTCGATACCCATCAGGTCACAGGTACGGCGAAACACGACCCGTACCCATGCCAGGATAAGGAGGTGACCCGTGCCATTCATGCAAGCATAGTCTTCGGGTTCACTGAGATGCGGTTGTTCTTTGTATCAGCGAGTCTTCACCTGCTTGATATCAGCCAAGTAACAGGGAGCCGACAGACACCTGCGAACGGACCGGAACGGTTACCAGCTGAGCTCCAGGAAGACTCGGACGGACTTAGCACTGTCTCCCCAGAGTCCGGTTATCCGGTTACCTGTAGCCGGTCACATGACTTTGTTGATACCATGTTTTGAACTCCGATTTAATTTGCCATGTTCAACATTCGCGTTCCGTTCCTTTTGTTCACTTTTCTCCCCCCGTTGACTCTCCGCCCGCCGTCACCTATATCCTTCTCATTCCCTCCTTCGGACAAGGAGTATTTCCAGCTCTATGGTCATGCATCCGATTCGGGTGCTGACTCGTCTGTACTCCCAGGGTTGGACCCACACTCGGCGCGTCGTGGGCGACTTCTCCGGGTATGTTCAACTTGTCTTTTGTGCCGCTAAGTCTCATGATGACAGGTTCGTTTGATAGCCTTTCCCCGGCGTGCTGGATCACTGCTCTTCCATTGACCGTTGATAGGCACTAACACACGACAACACCAAAGACCAAAAGAAATAAAACCTAAAACACCCAGCGGTATGGGTGTAGGCGGTCTAAGGCGATTGAAGGGTAATATTTAAGTTCGAAGGGAGGGGGAGAAGTTAGACGCCGTAGGGTAGCCCGTAGGAAAACCTAAAACAAACAAAATCTTGAGGCCTGAAACAAACAGTATAGCGATTCTCCGGAGTATTTATCTCCGAAGTTCGCCAGTAGCCCGGGTGGGGAGTTCCACTGAACCCACACAATAGTCTCTTGCCTACAGACGCTTGGTGAATTTTATACTTTAAATCCGGAGCTTACTTGGATCGATATGCGCTGGCGGAGTTATCTAGTTTCGACGAGTCCGGCCTATTGGCAAAGCTAGGGTTGTTTTGTAGACGCTAAGTCCGACGCGAAGGGACTCCGAGGGTCGCTGAGACGATAATTCTGGTACGCTGAGGGGTGAAGTACAAAGCTTGGATTTTCCACTACGCTCTATACATTTTTATGCTATTGGAATGGTTTTGCGTCCGCCCGGAGTTAAATAACAAATATGCTCCGCATCCCACACAATTACTCAGCCTTTGCCCACCGCTATACCATGTCCCATACGATCCTGCCGTGTTTCCACAT
>NW_006920421.1:315147-347679 GCF_000344685.1 Gloeophyllum trabeum ATCC 11539 | reverse complement strand
GTTGATAGGCACTACACACGACACACCAAAGACCAAAAGAAATAAACCTAAAACACCAGCGGTATGGGTGTAGGCGGTCTAAGGCGATTGAAGGGTAATATTTAAGTTCGAAGGGAGGGGGAGAAGTTAGACGCCGTAGGGTAGCCCGTAGGAAAACCTAAAACAAACAAAATCTTGAGGCCTGAAACAAACAGTATAGCGATTCTCCGGAGTATTTATCTCCGAAGTTCGCCAGTAGCCCGGGTGGGGAGTTCCACTGAACCCACACAATAGTCTCTTGCCTACAGACGCTTGGTGAATTTTATACTTTAAATCCGGAGCTTACTTGGATCGATATGCGCTGGCGGAGTTATCTAGTTTCGACGAGTCCGGCCTATTGGCAAAGCTAGGGTTGTTTTGTAGACGCTAAGTCCGACGCGAAGGGACTCCGAGGGTCGCTGAGACGATAATTCTGGTACGCTGAGGGGTGAAGTACAAAGCTTGGATTTTCCACTACGCTCTATACATTTTTATGCTATTGGAATGGTTTTGCGTCCGCCCGGAGTTAAATAACAAATATGCTCCGCATCCCACACAATTACTCAGCCTTTGCCCACCGCTATACCATGTCCCATACGATCCTGCCGTGTTTCCACATGCTCGTCCTGGGTCCTAGAGGTAGCCTCGACGCGTCAATGCTCGCTTGAAGTGCCTCATCACGCGGTACTGCAGGCTGATCACGTGCGGATTAGCTCCGGCCGCTTGCTGACTGATACGTTCCGTCCGGCCGTCGATTTACGTCCGCTGACTCGGTCGCTTTGACGGAAACGAAGGGGAGTGATGACTGGGGAGTGGTAATACCAATGACTCACTGCGACGCGGGCCTCCGCCGTTCCCGGAGATAATTAGTCACAAAGATATTCTTCCGGGTGACTTCGGAGCGTCTGGCAGCGGAGCTAAATCATTTCGGTGATCTGCGCCTGCCTTGAGGACGTTAGAAGGTCCGGAATTAAATCCAGAACCCTTCGTCGGTTACTTGTCGCGTAAGAGGTTCGACAGGTGGTGTCGAATAAACTTTGGAGGGGATGTATGGTGTGTCAAATTCGCAATTTCGGGGGTCAGAAGATCGCTGGGGCTTATCACCGTTGTCGCCTCCGGTTCAACCGCCACCGGGTCCTACTCGACTCTGCAAGTACGACATTCACTTAATAATGTGCCGTCAGGCATCAGCTGATGCATGCACTGGTTTGCAGTAAATATGGTCAGTCTGTGTCAAGTTCTGCATGTAGCACATTGACGTATAGGTCCAACTGTAGTGCAGATTGTGAACTGCTCCTTTGGGGGAGTGAAGCCACAAACACCTGGGTTTATGCTGGTGGATGCAATCGGGGCCGGCTTGCAGTTTTGTGAGAAGTTCATAAGCTTATGGGATTGGTATGTACTTGATATTATCAAGCTGTTGCTGTGGTCTGACTGTGTGACCCCCTTCGTCACTATGGCTGTGCTGCTTTGCTGACTGTGTCTGAATACCTGCCTTGAGTAAGTGGTTGTTCCTTGTCGTGCATGCATGAGGCTGATGATGCTGTACAGAGGCCATATCTTTTCGTACTAGGGTCTGTATTCAAGGTGGTCTGTAGTGTGTTGCAGGTGTCTTCTGATGTCCAAATGATCTCCCTTACAAGTACTATGTTGATGCCTTCTCTTACCTGGATTGGCCATTGGGAACTTTCCTTAGCCTGCTTGTGGAGGAAAGTGATATTGTAGGCTGATGAGGGATGAGAGATTGCAGTTACATGCCTGTCTGTAGTTACATTTGTGAATATATATCTGAATACTCCTCATGGTATACTGGGATATGATATGATGTGATTGCGACATAACTGCTGTCTAATATGACAGGATACTGTCTAATGGGCAATAATTATGTCTAATTAGCTAGGGGACAAACCTAACTTGTCTAATTAGATACGACTGCATAATGCAGCTAATCCTGCATGATTAGGCAGGATTAGACATAATTAGACATAATTAGCTCAGGAGGGTTTTCCTGATGACGTACACTTGGTCAGACGCAAGGATATTGGTACCAACCCCCATGAGACTCTGGTGCCGGAACACAGCGCCGAACTCTTCTTGCCACTGCAGCATGAGCTGTACATTATTTCCTCGTGAAGCCTGACGGACGTTGCCTACAGAGCTGAGTGGATAGATTCACGGCAGAGCCAAATCTCCCACTCACCATAGAAGAACTCCGGGTGGGGACCTCTGATACTGTGAATCTGATTCTTCCTCAGGCTGCTGAAGTAAAGAGACGCGAAAACGAGGAAAATTGCAAAGAGAAGCTCAGTAATCATGGCGGAAACACTGAGATGCTGGAGTAGCCATAGGTTCGAGGCCGCTTATCTAGGACTGACCCATACCGCATGTTGTGATCACCTTGAAGTATGTCATTGGAAGAAGACTTACTGTTGAGGATGAAAAAGCAGATTGTACGTCATGTTTCCGCCGCATTCCGCTGCATACCACCGCTGTCTCTAACCCTGACGCGTAATAGCAATTCTTCTACCTGGTACGGTAAGATCTCGGAGCGGTAACGGTGCGGAAAGGCTGGCTGGGAAAAGCCGGTACGTGTTTGTCTGTACAGACTGATGTCTATTTCATCCCCCAAGTTGCCCATGTCTCGAAGACAGCTCTTGCATGGCTCAGTAGTCAAGACGCGGATCAGGCGAGGCTCCGTTCAGGTGATTGAACAGGAATGAGAACGTGAGGACGCATACGAGCACTGCGACCCAACGCAGGAAGGGAGAAGAGCGCCCCGTCCTATACATAGCCTTGGAAGACTGCAGTATCCCGCAATAATAGACTTGCCTCGGCCCGTCCGAGACGGTGTTAAAAAGAAGAGTCGTTATCAGCTGCATACATTATCCATCAAGCGAGGGGGCATTTGCTGAGGGATCTCCCCCCATCCGCCCCCATCATCGTCCTCCTCGACTTCCCACCACTCGCAGTCACACCAAGTGCCGCTCTCGTCCTCGACGTACTCGTCAGGCCCGGCATGTTTGGACAAATCTCAGGGTGGTCGTCAGAGTATAGACCCACCGACGTCCTTTTCTCCAGCCAGGCCTTCGTCTCTTCATCCACCCAATCTCGCAGAACCCCGAGGAACTCAAGCGGATGACCAGAAGCCTCTCGGTACGCAACCAAGTCCTTCACCAAGGGTGGCACGGCTGGTCCGATGACCAGCTGAGTTAGATTTGGCAAGGGCGTGTCCGTGTTGTAGCCCTCCCATGCACTCTCTCGTGGCTCCCTCAGGAGCCGCAGGACAGTGTCGACCGATGACCCGAACAACGCGAGATCAGCGATCTGAGGGTTCGCGCGGATGATGTCCGTATCGAACATCCACCACAAGTCTCCCTCGCTGAAGTCTTGCAGCTTGACCGTACGCAGCCGTTCTGACTTCTTCTGGACGAAATAAGCGGAAAACAGGTCAAGTTCGTAGTGGATTATCGACCGCCCGTCCAACTCGAGCATCCGGAGCTTCGGTAGGTGGAGCGAGACGCAGAGTCGCCCCGCCCGAGGGGAAGATATCGACAGATGTTTGAGAGTCGCGACGTGTGTCGTGGGATGCTGAGTCCACCGCAGATCAGCGTAAACTCTCCCCGTAACACGAGCCGTTCCAGACGCGTGCATTGAAGTAGCATCTCCTGCAGCTCCTAGCACTCCAGATCTTCAGAACCGGGCATGGATACGTCCAGTGTTGTGAGCTGCGTGAGCGCGGGTCTGCAGAGGGGTATCTCGGTGCCCCCGAGGCGTAGCGTGGTCAGCTTGAGCGCCCCGCCCAGGAATATGTTGCCGTCGGACAAGTCCCAGTGAAAGCCATTGCAAAGACTCCAGGACGTGTACATTTGCAGAGTCTCATGTTAGGCGGTGGAGGAGGGAGTAGAAGCCACGGCATGATCTCTTGAGCACGAAGCCACGCCACCTATGCATGTGCTCGACGAGCAGTGTCCATTCTCTCCCAGGTCTCGGATCGGCGAACCTTGTGAGGTCTACGGTGAGGTCGATCGGGACGTCTCCAACCTACAAAGATAGGCTTCTATTTTTTCGACAGAATTCACTTTAGGGAGCGTTGGCTTGGTCCATAGGTACGGGGTACCTAGCGCTGCATACCGTTAACGTCGACAGACGTGCGATACCACGAGCTCATTGGTTGGCTCACCCCCTTCCCTGGGCGATTGGTTCTGAATATCTCGTCCCCATTCGAAGATCATGGATGGAAGCTCGTTGGGCAGCTTCCGGATCTTCCACGAGGCTATCATCACGCGACAATCTAATCAGCGCTCTTTTCAAGTTGGGAAAGTTCCTTCTCCTGTCCCTCGATCGACCAGGATAATGAGCACGGGGAAAAGAATTGGATCGTCTTGGTCTAGGAATTTAGGATAGATCGTTCCTATCGTGCCATCTCGGATATGCGTGACAAGTTCTTTGGAATAGACGAAGAGTATCCTGGTTGTTACTGCAGCACAAGAATGCCGGGACCATTGACGATGGAGTACGTCCATATCTGCAACTTAAGTTACGCTAGGTCAACACTGATTCATCACAACTGTCGTCGGATTCACATACCGAACGTAAAGCTACTAGTCAAGACGTATCGTAAGACTGTCAGTGCCTCCAGGCAAAACGGTGTAATACATGGTTTTGCGTATCATCCTACCTGTCTCTTATCTGGGGGAGCTTCTCCGACGCGTTGCCACTGTCACTGTGTCAGGGACGACGTCTCTCTCAGTCACGTGACCGCGTACTACTCTCACGATGTGGCCACGAGTCGGAGAGAGCGCATGACCGTACCCCGCCACATCGGAATAAGTGGATAACTCATCGAATCTTCAGTATTCCTGACACTGACGGACTTGATCGAGGGTAACGTATAGTCAACACAAGACAGAGTAATAACGACGATTTTCACAATCGTTTTAGTACACAAGTCCTAACGATACATTACAGTACCCATTACGCCTGGTAGAAGCGACCGAGAGAATAAAACCTGAGGGCATGTAAATGATAGAATAAGCAGAATTCACAAAAATCTAGAGAGAGTCATCCAGTGACCCCCGGATCAAATCAACAGCCGCCGTAGAACGGGGCTTGATATCGCATTCAAACGGAGCCGGAAGTCTGTGAAGCCGATACATGAGATACCGCAGCAACTCCAAAAGGACGGAGGATACACTCACGAAATGATACCTGGCATCATGATCGGCTCGAGGTGCGCAGGCCGCCCGTATTTGTCGGTCTTCGGCTTAATGTCAAATGTTGCAAGGACAGAAGAGACTATCGAGTACAGGGAGCTGTCGCTAAAGTAGCGCCCTGGACATACCCTGGAAGTCCATAAATTGTTCATATCAGTCTTCATTATCATTATAGCGGACGATACGAGCTCCGCACCGTCTGCCGTAGCCGAAAGCCGCAAAACCGGGATCCCGAACATCATGATTGAGTGTCCCATCTGGATTCAAGAACCTCTCCGGCTTGAAGACATCAGGCTCAGGGTATTCATCCGGGTCGTGTAATATCGACCTACATCACTTACTGAATGCTGTCAAGCATGAGACAAGACACGATACTTACCAGGTATTCCCGAAGACGATTGTTCCCTTCGGGATGAAGTACCCACGGTACTCGTCATCCTCCATCGATTCATGGGGCAGCCCTGGGGTGCGTCATTGTTAGCACTGTCAACATGACACTCGCCAAGTAGTCATACCTAACGGCACAATAGGCTGCCATCGCGAGAGCTCTTTGATCAATGCGTTGATATAGGGTAAGCTGTCCCGGTCGCTGAAATCAGGCAGCCTGGTCGGTCCTACCACATCATCCAGCTCCGCTTGCGCGCGCTTCTGGACGCCCGGGTACATTGCCATGGCGAGCATGAATACATGGCATTCTGCTACTGTCTGTCAAATAGGTGAGGACCCCGTCAATAGTCCCAGGGGGAGGGTACTCACGGTATCAGAGCCAGCTGCGGAGAAACAAAATTATTTATCAGACTGCGCGAAACGTATTGCGAAGGCCTTCCCACCTGCGTATGCTGATGCCCCGACGCGCTTCGCAATCAGCTCAGCTTCTGCGTTGTCTTCGTCGGCGGGAAGAGACTGGAGCAATGTTGCGGTGATTGATGGTTCCGCCGTGCCGTCACGCTGAATAAACCGAGTAAGCAGGCAAGTCCGTACTTCTGCCATAGGTCTGCTTACCAAGCTCTGCTTCACCGCTTCAAACGGCCGGTTCAGCATTTCGTCGGAGAGCTTCTTCAGATGGGTCGCCACCTTGTGGAAACGCGTTCCTGGGAACCACTTCGGTATGTATCGGACTAATTTACAATATATGAGTACATGTAACGAAAGACATTGCAGTGACTTACGAATGGGAAGTTCATTTACCAGGAACGCGCCCGGAACGGTCACCTCTGAAGCCTCGTGCATGGCAGCCTCCGCAATGGACACATAAGGATCATCTTTCTTGGACACGCGTATACCATACGCAGAGCCCATAAGAGTGCCGGCAAACGTCCTGGGGATGACGTCACAGATCATTCCATTGTGATGTGAAGTGAGCAGACATACTGTCGGAGGTGGTGCAGGAAGCCGTCTGGTTCCGTCAGAAGCATGTCGAGTAGGTTCCGCGACTCGCGGAGGTAGATAGTGTTGTAGCGGGACACGGCGCTCTGTTGGAAGTGCTGGTGGAAGGCGCGGCGGTTCTTTCGCCATTCGTCGCCGTAGGGCATCAGGGTGAAACTCCAGTCCCAGCCCACACTGCAGATGACACGATCAGTCACGTAGCTTGGAACGAATAGTGAGTCAGACTAACAGGTCGTTGAGCATAGTACTTCTGGGTCTTCCGGAAAATATAGAGGACTTCTTGTCGAAGATGTCCGTGATGGCTTGAAAAGATCCGAGAATAATCATATGTCGTCCAAGTACATTGATGTGGACGATGTCACCTGGATCGTGGTGAATAGAGTACAATAATGCGATATAAGTTGAGGTGCATACCATAGTGCTTGGACCATGTGTCGAATGTCAACCACTGCTTGTCATAGGGCATATCTAGGATATTTCCTACGAAAGGCAATCCCTTCGGTCCTGGAGGAAGGGTTTGACGACGGCGCCGCAGATAGTCACGAACGAGAATGAGAAGGTAGATAGAAGAAACGAAAAGAAAGTTGAGGATGAGAGACATTACTGGATACAACTACTATTAATGAATAAATGTGGACAAAGTAAGAGTAAGAGGGCAAGAGGACGCGGGGGATTTAGGTCGCAATAGTATGTGTGGTACTGCACACCGTATTCCATTCTTATATCCAAACACCAGATAATAAATCATACTTAGTGGTTACAGTTCCGCCATGGCATACGTCATCCGAGATCTAAGGAATAGCACGACCGCCCAGTGGCTGCATCGTGCCTGGAACACGATGAATGGGCAGTCCGCCTGCCGTCGAGACCAACGCGTTACGAGGAACGAGGAATCCGACTGATGGTGGTACGCATTGCCTCTTATTCAGCGTATCATGTAGCTGTTAACGCCAAGAATGGAGTGTCCGCGTCGGATCCGGTGTTAAACGCAATGCTGCGGTGCAAGGCTGGCTCAATGATATGTCTATCTCAGAAAAACAGAAAGAAATAGAAGCATCTACGCTATGCAAAGTCATGGTCAGCTAGGAAAGTACCTCTCGAAGGCGCGGGCGAGAATGAACCTACCAGTGTCTCGGAGATGGGGTTGGTACTATTACGCACGGGTGATGACTCACAGGCTGATATGCAGAGCAGAGCCTCCAGTCACAAGACGCTAAGATAAAAATCTTCGCGTTCCAGCTGCGCCGTTTCATCAAGCTTGGCCGAAATAGTCCATGTCGGTGTTCCGACGCGCGGTGATGGTTGTGGCTTGAGGCGGGTTAGGGTGTGGGAATCAGTGAGTGTGCGTCTATCTCGACACCTGATTGGATCCGCTTCACAGACGTTCGCGGACTTCCGCCACACGGACGGTTGGCAATACCGGGCGAGTCAATCTGCGTAAAGAGGCGCATCAAAGCCAGTACATCTGGGGAAAATCACGCTGAAACTAACATGCTCAGTATCTGCAGCGTGTTCGATCCGTCGCCTGTGGTGCTGTCGGTACACGAAACCGCTCTATCTGGATTGTCTATCTTGCGCGCTAGGGAAGCTATAGTTTTGCCACCTGTTTCATGCTCCTGAATCTAAACATTGGGCTAGATGCGCTAGATTTGGCTTGCCAGAGACTTACAGTTCGTCGGGGATAGGCTGCTTAACACTTCCGATAGCGTTGGCAGAGGGTCCCCCATAACCCGATTAGGGAGAAAAGAGCCCTACCTAATATGGCAATCGCCCCAAATCGGGATGGAATCACATCTCTCTTTCTATGCACATACTCGTCACCCCAAGAAACCAGGCCAGAGACTGATAGACGGATTTGACTTGATTATAATTGACAGTTGGGTCAAGTAATGTCTTCAGGAAAATCGCCCAAACCGTCGAATCCGGCATCCTTGATTCCTTGTAGTACTACCGCCACACGCTCTTCTGTTGACCTTCGTCGCTGTGGCGTCTGCGGAGTTCCCGGGGAGTCCACAGATGTATACGTATCTTGACCAAAGTCTTCAATACTGTCAGCTCGAGCACGCTTTGAGTTCCTGCGGGTAGGGGCTTGTCCTGCTTGACATCTCGAAGTATGATATTGTCCAGCTTGAGGATGGCCACTATCCGGAGTTGGGTGGCCAATATCTGCTTAACTCGGTGTATAATTCTTGAACAAAAAGTCATTCCGCGGTGCAGACCTCGCGTCCGAAGCTGATGTATCGCGAAGATTGACAGGACTTCCGAGCGTTGCGCCAGAAGCTCTGGCCTCTGCCACATCACTCACAGAGACAAACTCACGCTGGCCTGCAGGATGAGATGTTTGAATTTGCCGTCTGGTGGCTGCTACAGTCGCGTCCCACTGAATAGGATTGAACATGATCGTAAGGAAGCAAGGGAAAGTGTGATCCACCGTGATCCAAGTGAAGGAGGTGGAAGATCACCTGCCGTGTTCGTCCTGGATTATATGCGGCTGCTCGAGGTAACCAAGGGGGACCCTCCCCTCACACGCCAGCGAAGTGTTCACTAGCCTCCCTATACACAGGATTGCTCGCCTATCTACTGACTATTGAGGAGGCTTGTATCTAGCTTATGTCGGGGACAAGTTACCCCGTCTGGACGACGTCGGAGGGTGGGGGGCGGTGCTCAACTTAGGGCTAGCCTGAGCCTCATGTCCCCACTTAACAGATATCGCTTCAACGACTACTCTGCTTTACGAGTATGAATTAAATCGTTAAATTGACTACCGCCTCGTGAATGCAGCTTTTGCCGCCTCAGGCTTCTGCGGCTGGAATGAGTACTGGCCCAACTGACCCATGGCAAATATTAATGAGATTTGAGAGACACCCTTATTTGAATACATCAGTCAATCCGTACCTATTGAGCAGCACCCATGTTCTGGGGTTTGTTGAGGGATATCGCTACGACACACAATGTGATCTAGCTCCGAGTCAATTCGCCTTGATATTCGTCCTACCTCGCATTTCCTCGCCCACCCGATTTCACCCTAACAAAACGAAGTATTATCTGCTCTCGTATATTACAACACCTGCTTCCAGAACAGTCGACTACCACGGTCACGGGTGGTTCACAGCCGAGCCTTACCAACAGTAGGCTCAATGTTCTGAGGAAAAGGCTCTTTTCGATGTTGCAAGTAAGGAGTGTTACAGATTATGCTATCTATCGTGTAGAAGTACTGGACCCGCTGCCAGAGGCAAGACCAAACGACTACCCAAAGCTTTCAGTCCCGCTTCCACACTCTAACCCCTCCCGTCCACATGCCTACGCCTTCACATCCTCCTGGAACAGCAGATCCGCGTTCTCCCACCGCGGGGTGATCACGCACTTGAACGGCTTCGGGTGGCGCACCATCTCCCCGACGAACTCGGGCTTCGGGTACATCGCGTTACCCTTGCTGTCCACCTCCGGGCGGATGTCGAACACGGAGAGCACGTACGCCGCCTGGTGGAACAGCTGCGCGAATGCCATGTCCGCGCCGGGGCAGCGTCTGCACACAGTCAGTACGAGAAGGGAAAGGGAGAAACGCGAGGACACGGACCTGTGCCCGTACCCAAAGACGTAGTACGGCGTGCGCTCCTCCCCGCCGTCCAAGTACCGGTCGGGGTCGTACGTCTCCGGGTCCGTGTGGTACTCCTCGTCGCGCGAGATCGAGTAGAGGTTCGCGATCAGCTACCCGCACAACCACGCGTCATGTTCCATCACAGTTGAGACTCGCAGGGAGGTGCGTACCGTATCATCCTTCTTGATCTCATACCCGTCAATCTCCCCGCCATACCTCGCGCGATGCGGCAGCGCTATACCATGGCCTCAGCACCTAAAAAAACAAGAGAGAGAGCCGGGATATACGCACTAACAGGCACGGGAGGCGCCCACCGGAACACCTCCCACACGACCGCCTGGAGGTACGGCAGGCTCGCCTTGTCCGCCATGCGCGGAAGGCGCTGCCGGCCAGTCACACGGTCGATCTCCTCCTGCGCCTTGCGCTGCGCGTCTTGGTTGATGAGCATCGCGAGGATGAGGGACCAGCCTGCCGAGGCAGTCTGTAGGGAGAGATCAGTGAATCTTTGTGCCAGCAAGGAACGTGCAACGCACTGTATCAGAGGCACCGCCGTAGATCGCCGTCGCGGTCGTCTTGATCATCTGCTCGTCGTACGTGCTCTTGCCCTCCTTCGCGAGGCGCATGTTGATCGTCACGAACGAGTCGCGCAACGGCACGCCCGATTTCTGGACACCATCGCCTTAGTGAGCGTATGAATAAGGAAGAGTGGAACAAGGCAGGCTCACCACTTTCTGCATGACCTCGTCGTAGTTCCCCGAGATCATGGCATCCACCTTGCTTCGGATGTACGCGCCGCGCTTCTTCCAGCCGACGCCGGGAAGCCAAGCGGGGAGGTACCTCACTGCACAGATTACATGTCAAGTACTCCATAGTACATGATAGCCTTGTAGTGCCACTTACACCACGGAATGAAATCGACCGCCCAGCCCGCGATGACGGCGTACTCCGCCGTCTGCATCATCTCCTCCGCGAGGAGTACGTGCGGGTCGTCGTTGTCCATCGCCTCGAAGCCGTAAACCAGCCTCAGACTCAGTGATGAGGAGAACCTATTCTCTCATCAGCAGCTCTCCATCCTAATGTTGGTGCAGTCAATGCATGCAGAATACGCACCGACGGAGGTGGCGGTCAAAGTTCTTCGGCGTATCCCACATCCCCTGCAGGAGCCGCCGACCCTCCTCGTTAAGCAGGTCCTCGTGCTTCCGGATGACGTCCGCGTGCAGGACCTCCTTCATGAACTTGCGCTGCTGCTTAAAGTCCGCGCCGAACTGCGTCATTGGGTGCATGATGTCGAGGCCGACACTGAGACATGTAGTGTTAGTATACATTATAGAGAGGCAGGGAGACAATAGGAGGAAAGGAAAGCAAGCACGGGATATGTTTGTACGCGCCCTCATCCCGAAAGACCTCTTGCGTGCGAGCAGCAGAGGGGAGCGTGGCACCACAGCCCGCAGTCTCGAGCGACCGGTGGTCCGCCAGCAGCATCCCCAATGTCGCTCATCCGATCATCCACCGTCCTCGTATCGGCTAAAGCCACGGCTCTACAACCACCAGTCTGTCGGATTCCCACTCGACAGGAATTCACCGCGGAAGCACCCCACGTCGAGAGACCACAAAACCACGTGCGAGTATCACCCGCGGGGATATCCCAGCAGCAGTACGAGCCGCCTTTCAAACTATCGGGCCCCGCGGATCTGTCAGGATCTAGTGGAGACCACCCCTTCGTTGAGTATACCACGTGGGACTTGGACGGTGGCGGAGAGAGATAGGAGGAGCGAGCATGAGCGGGACCGGATTATTCGCGCCCGCCGTGACAGCGGGAGCACGCCGTCCGACCGAGCGGCAGCGCGCCCTTTAGGACACTAGGAGGCTTGGGAATGGAATGCCGAGCTACGCTGGGCGAGATGGTGTGACGGTGGCTGACGGAGGTATGCGTGGAAAGACGAGTGGATATCCGGGGCCCTATCCACACGGCCGCAGAGGGGAGCGGAACAGTCAGTCCGAGCGCGGACTCGCCATTTGGGAGCCGATGTGGCATCTCAGAGGAAGCGAGACATCCGGGGGCAGGTAAACACCGGAACACCAGGACAGGCGTGCCAGCACTGGAAGGCGAATTGGGCTCGATACAAGCCCCACCTCGGGCAAGACGTGCGACAGGAGGGCGGCGGGTGAATAGGAGCGCTCGAGAGCCGACGATTACCGAGCTTCACTACTAAGTATGCAGGGAAGGCGGGAGGAGGAGATGCACGCCAGGATGTGCTTCACTTCGGGCGACGCCGTCGCCTAAGCATGCCAGCGTCGCCTCGCAGGGGCCACCGCACTTGTTAACTCTGCCTCGCTATAGATCCTGGAAAGATTCAGCAAGCCAACAGCTGCGGCTCTCAGCTGAGCCATTCCAGCGGGCTTCTTCAACTGGACGTTGGCTGGGGTGTAGTGCCGTGATCGGATCTTCTGGAGGTGGGCGCACGCATGTGAGCTGCAGCGTGCTCTGTTGGACACCACAGCACTTTGGGAAGGTACGTCAGAGACGGTACAGCTTCTCCCGGAGCGTGAAGGGAGACATACCCGGTGGCTGAGGGACGCTGCGGATGAAATATGGTGGATGTTCGGCATCCTGTTGCTGCCAGCGCGCGCTGTGAACACTGAGGCAGGTGGAGACAATGATACCCGAGCTCTTCCATGCACTCCAAGAGCAACGGCTCGGGGAGGCGATCACGAAAACACCAGGCTCGGCAGCGGCATCTGCAGACTCTCACCAATAGATGGGGAGAACTCTCGCATAGAGCACGGAGAAAAACGATATCAGATGAAGAAAGACTTACTAGTCCTGCGAGAAGATAAGGCGTGGCCTGTCCGAGTAGTCCGCTGAGCGCTTGGCGAAGAGCTCTGAGATGACGGTAGGTGAGGTGAGGAAGATCATGCGCTTGCCGAGGATGCCCAGCTTGACCATCGGGCCTGCACTCAGATGAGTATTATTCTATCATCGTAGTACACAGCCAGAGCACACACCGTACACCTTCTTCCATTCCTGCACCGTCTCCGCCTGGTACTCGGACGGCCAGTCGAAGAGGTTGCCGAGGATGGGCACACCCGGCGGGCCGGGGACCGGCTTGAGGTTCGAGCGAGTGAAGAACTTGCGGAGGGCGTAGACGAGGGTGAGCACGCCGAGCGAGGCGGCGACTGCAAAGAGCGATAATTCATTCGAGGAGAGCGTGTGCGTGAAGGGGTTCAGACGCGGGGGAAGCGGGGGCAGGACGAACGTCTCCATCGTGTCAGTTGCGATACTGCTGTTGGGCACTCGCCAGTCGACCTAAATAACAGAGCAGTGATAAATCCGGACTGGGCATTGTTACGGTAGCAACTCGAATACGAATCAGAACGAATACCACCTGGCCCGGGATTGGCTGGCGACCGAGCGTCTGCTTGGAAGGAGCATCGGCGGTCCGGAAGCTGCGCGTCGAGTGTGCGACCGCAGAGGAATTGAGCAGGACCCCTGATAATCAGTATCGAGGCTTTATTTTAGATGCCCAAAATTCAGCGTCTTTGTCCGCGCCAAATTTCCCGATTTTACGCCCTTTTGTCCGCGAAAAATCAGGTGCCAGCTCGATTTGCCTTCCATATTTGGGAATTGTGGCGTGGGTAACGCTCAAATCTTCCCGCGCTCGGCGTATGCCGAGAAATTCTGCCCAAAATGGGCAGGTGATGTCCGCGGGAAAAATAAGGGTTGGCCGCTGGGCTCCCAAAATCGGTCGCTTTGTCCGCGAAAAATCAGGCCTGAGGGGTCTCAGATGGCCAACTTTTGTCCGCGTTTCCACAAAGCCTCGATACTGATAATCAGGGGTCCTAATTGAGCATCCTGATAGGCTGCGAGAAGCCACACTGGACGGACCCGATCTATTAGCACCGACATCACATATCCACATCCGGAAATGCAACGCTATCTGTGCACGACACATCGCCAGCGTGGATCGCAATCGGACGACGGGTTCGGGCGGGGTGGCGCTGCCCCCATCACTTCACCACTGCGTGCCTGTCGGATCGCAGATTTCCCCGGCTTCTCATCTCGTGGTGATATTGATTCTGCTGATCATGCCTGTCATTCAACCCGCCTGTACTGACTCTGTACTATTCAATCATGATGGGATATCATATTGAGTGAAAATGTATTGGAGGCGCTATAGCCCAGGTTCCAATCCATGTAAACATCTTAACTGACGTCCTACAAACACTCTCACAGTATCACAATCCTGACAACCTTCCATGAAATCATTTCATCTTACAATTAATAATATGCTGTACTCACATGCTGCACCTGGCATCGAACCGACTACAAATTTTCCACAATAGCTCCCGAGGTATTTGTGAGAGTTCCCGGCACGCATCCCACCGTAGTCAATACATCCCGACAGCCTTCCAAGCGAAACAGCACCCCATTGAGCAATCACGAAGTGTATTCAAGCAAGGCACACGTTGCACACCCACGAGCGACGCATACTAGGGAGAAACGAGACTCCGAGCGCACGATTGCCTCGAGTCCGAGTACACAGCACACATCCAGGACGATGTAATCGAGATCGAATTGAATAACCAAACAATTACCAGACACATCGCAGTACTAATTCCAGAATTACTCTACCATACCCAGCGCCATAGTACACCGTCTCAGACGGCAGCATAATCATAACCGAAAAAACAACCAATCCCAACCCCACCAACCACTCACTCACTCACTCACTCACTCACTCACTCACTTATTCACTCCCCCACAAGCAGCCCCGCCCCCGCGCGCGCCTCCACCACGCACTCAAACCGCGTCGGGCGGCTCACCACGCCCGCGCTCCGCCCCAAGTCGATCTCCACCTCCTGCCCTCCCACGACGGGCTTGCGGAAGGTCATCGTCGCGAGCGCGGTGGCGACCGCCAGGAAGAGGACCTCGCGCGCCATCAGGCGGCCGGGGCAGCTCCTATCACCAAACGTCACGCGTGCAAGTCAGCGAGAACAGAGGACAGAGGGAGCGGCCAAGGGGAGCGGCCAAGGGGAGAGGGGAGAGGAACTGACCTGCGTCCCCACCCGAACCCGATCTCGGGGCTCGGCTGCGCCTCCGTCCCCGGCGCGGCGACGAAGCGCGCGGGGTCGAACGCGTCCGGGGCGGGGTACACCGCCGGGTCGCGCAGGATCTTCCTGTCCACCCGTCAGCCGACCGCGGTGGGGGGCGGGGGAAGGGGGATCATCGCGGCTCACCACACGTTCGCCTGCACGAGCGTCCCGCGGGGCAGCGCCCACGCCCCGTAGACTTCATCCTCCGCCAGCCGGTGCGGGAACCCGAGCGGCGCGACCGGGAACCACCGCAGCACCTCGAGCACCAGCGCCTCCACGTACGGCATCCTCGCCCGGTCGCCCAGGGTGGGCAGGCGCGCGCCAAGCGTGACGCCGTCCACCTCCGCCTGGGCCTTTGCCTGGACGTGCGGGAAGAGCGTCATGGATTTGAAGAACGCGTAGAGCGTCCAGGCGGTCTGTGTGAGCGGGGGGGGGGGTTTAGTATTTGTGTTCGGTGGAGAAAAGGAGCGGAGGGGAAGGGAAGGAGGGACCCACGGTGTCGGGCCCCGCGGCGCTCATGCTCGCCGCGCTCCACTTTATCGTGAACTCGTCCTCCGCGCCCTCGCGCAGGAGGTCCGCGACGAAGGAGGGCTCGACGTCCTTCGCTGCGGCCTAATACACCATAGTCCATCAGTCACAAACGGCAAGCGAGGAAGCGGAGGGGCGGGGCACGCACCAGCCGGCTCTTGACCCACGCATACGGCCTCTCCACCATCGCGTCGAACGTGACCGCCCACTCCCGCGCGCGCGCCCGGAAGCGCGCGCCGGGGGCCCACGCGGGGAGGTGTCGCACTGCGCATCACGCCGTCAGCCGACGCGGCACGATAACGATGACAGGACGCCACGTACGGAAGGGCAGGACGTCGACGAGGAACTCGCCGCTCGCGTGCGTGTACAGGTCCGTCACGGCCCGGTCCGCGGTCTGCACAAAGTCGGTGCGCCCGTCGTCGGGCACGCCGTACATCACGCGCTGGATGAGCGCGCCCGTGAAGCTACACAAACACATCAGCACCGCCCCGCCCTGGGAGAGGATCCCACGCACTGGTTCACGAGGTGCTCCATGTCCCCCGGGTTCTTCAGCAATTTCCTGAGGAACCGGCAGACCTCTTCCTCGTGGATGCGGTGGAGACTCCTGAGCCCCGGCCCCGTGCCCAGGAAATTATGCATGAGCTTCCGGCAGTGCTTGAAGGGCTCGCCGTAGTGCATGAACGCCATGATGTGCTTCCACCCAATCAGCTCGCCGCTGAGCGTCGAGTCCGGGCGGTCGGCGAGGACGAGCGCGCGCTTCTCGAGGAGCTCGGTCGCGGCGGGGAGGGAGTTGAGCACGACGAGCGTCGTGCCGAGCGCGGAGACGGAGGTGACGTCGCCTGTGTGCATGAATTAGGAGTGGGACGGAATGGATTTGGGGGGGGGGAGGGGCGTACCGTACTTGTCGCCCCACGCAGCGAAGGTCTCCCACCGCTTGCCCGTGGGCATGTCGAGCAGGTTCCCGATGAGCGGGAGCCGGCGCGGGCCGGGGGGCAGCCTGCTGCTGCCGGGCGAGAGCGCGCGCTGCACGGCGTTGTAGACCACCAGGGACAGGAGCGCGAGGACGAGCGCGAGCGAGGGGGAGAGGGAGAGCATGGTGTTGGTGTTAGTGTGCTGGGCGGATGTCTAGATGAACGAATTGGGCTGGAGGCGGGTATGTATACGAGAAACGCGCAGCTCCATAGATCAAAACGCTGCATACCACCGAGACTCGTCGAACATCTCAAAATGGAATCCGTCCTCCATCTGACCTTGTTCCTGCTCCGGAGGGCCAGTTGATGCGACGCCGCCGGGCAATCGTGCTGTGTACCCGCTATCCAACCACAAGCTTAGATAGAACAGCGCAGGCGCAGACCACCGATCGGGCATAGTACAGTGCCGCCCATGTCTGTGGACTTGGATTCGCGAGCGCTGTCAACGCCGTGGGAAAGTGCCGTCATTCTCGCCGTCTGACAGGTCGGTCGGCGTGGACCGCCTATCGCGAACCACACACCAAGCCGAGCGCCGAAGCACTGCGCTCATCTCTGCGGCCGGGCACACTAGCAGCGCAGATTTCATGCGGATATGCAGTCGACAGTACTAGGCGTTCGATTCAGCCACTCACAAGTCAGGATTCAGGGGGCTGTACTGGCAGGATTGATAACCTTCGGGCGTAAATCTGCTATCTGCCTGCAGGCGTGCCACTGCGTCGGGTCCGAGTCGGGCGGGGTCCACAACGGTCCACAGATGCCGATCGTGCACATCCGACATTAACGAACGCAGGTTCGCGACCTCCGTCTTATCGGGCATTAACGCGCAGTGGGCAGGCCTATCTTGGCGCCAGCACAGTATCGAGAGCTTGAAACGAGGGGACACGGCCGAGGGAGGATTCCAGGGACCTCGGGCAACGCATTGTCAATCGACGTAGCACAGCCACTTCATCAGTGAAACCCGGAATCGTCTGAGAGTCTAACTTCAGGCTCCACAGACCGCCTAACGAGCCTGAAATAGCCGAAATCGAGTCTCTGAGGAAAATGTGTCCTAATGCGTCTAAATGCGTCTAAACGTGGAAGCCGCGTCGACCGATTTATGGTCTCTGATTGGCTCCTGCATCCTTCAATACACGATGATTGTAGTCCAACTACAAATTCATACTTATCATCACTAGAAATGTCAGGGTGATGCCCACTACAAATGTTTGTAGTCAATTCAGCCGAGCTAGCTTGCCAGGCTTGGTCAGACTCATCAGGCGCCATATATAGGCGATTAGAGCTTCGCGCTTTTCCTGATGTCGGGGTCGGTTTCACACACGCTTATCGCTATACGTCAGAACGATGCGTCTTGCACACAGGCGAGATGGCTACTTGCTTAATACTGTACATGCTCTGCAGACTGCAGCATCCGAGACGGAGAAGACCATACCTCCGGCTCCGGAGGCTCAGGCTTGCCTTGGAAGAACCAACACATCACCATTATATAGTGAGACGAACTTGTCTAACCTTCTGATGAGCAGCGATAAAAGACCGCCTCTCGGCCTCGTTTCAGTCCCAGTGTCAGTGATCGCCTGAACGCAGGTTAGCGGTGTCGTGCCACTCGCACGGCAGAAATATCAGAAATCCTGAACGCGCTTCTAAATATCATTACACCTTCCTGCACAATGGATATATTTCAAGCTACATTTACACATGTCATTACGTGGGAAGGCAGGGAACACGAGTTACCTCTCCTCACTTCCTTATGGATGGCGCGGACTCTGTCCGCACGCCCTCCCCGTGGCGGACATGCGAGAACATGTAACGAGGGGAGAACATTTTTCTAGGATATCCCCCGCAGGACAATAGGACTATCAAACATTGTAGAGAATATTCTCCCCCCAATTCATGAGAGCTGCATGTCTCGTAGATTTTGGTTACCATGGTAAATGTCTCCCAGACTTCCCTCTGCTCGTTCAAAGGACAGGAAAGAGTTCGCCCAACCGCGAGATATTCTGCCCGCAATGATAGGTCGCGCCGTTACCCAACTACAGAAACTCCCGGTGCTATAGCACCACTCGCATTTACAGTGAGAAAATGGCAAGATATAATATATTCCAAGGCCCGCTCCAATCCCATTATCCCATTTTATGCTGCACTCATAGCGGGCATATACATAGTAGATACTGCTAAGGCGGTAGTATCATACGACACGTCTATAGCGTCGGGGCCATCGGCACCTTGTCCAGCAGGCGGAACTTGCGCGTGCGCTCGATCTCGGGGCCCTGCAGCCCGAAATACCGCTGGCTCTGCCACGCACAACACCGTCAGCAAAGCGCATCAACCGTGATAAAATAAAATAAACAGAACCGACCTCGAAGCTCCACGCGTCGTTCCCGCGCACCCAGTTGCCCAGCCCGTCGCAGTAGATGCGCACCTCGCGGTCGAGCGGGCCGCCGAAGGTGGGGATGGCGTGCCACGTCTGCAGGAACTCGTCGACGAGCTCGTCGTGCAGCGCGCCGATGTAGTCCATCGCCTCCTGCGCGTCCATGTGGAACTGGCGCATCACGACCGTCACGAGGTTGTGCCCGTCGTCGCCGCGTGCCTGCCTGGACCCATCGTCAATACCGTCATCAACACAAGCCTGCCAACGTACTCGACGTTCCACGAGCACAGATCGTTCCCGACGATCAGCATATCGATGCACAGCTCGCTCAGCTTCTCGATCACCGGGTGCCGCATCACCTCCTCCGGGATGTTCAGATACAGCTCGTTCACCGCGAAGCTCGGCTTCGCGCCGATCGTGTCGCGGCGCACGGCGAAGTATCCCGCGATGTCGCGCACGAAATTGTCGCACCGGTCAGCCGCCTGCTGCACGACCGAGTCCATGTACGCGTCGAACGTCCGCACGAAGCGCGCCTGCGCGGTCGGGGTGGCGTGTTTTATTGCGTTGGCCCAGAACCTGGTTTGCGTGGGTTAGATGAGGAGAGGCAAGGGAGGGAGGGGGGCGACGTACTGTCTTGCTACCTCGCCGCCGATCCACTCGCCCTGCGGGCGAGGTTTGTGTGGGTTCCGGAGGGCGTCCATGACGGTGTCAGCCTGCGCCCTTGCTGTCTCGATATCCGCGACATCCGTGTGCTCGTCGATCACGAAGAAGAGGTTCATCAGGTCGCACCCGACGCGGCAGCCCTCCTTGTCCAGGAGCGAGAACGCCAGCGACGCGAGCAGGTCTGTACACGCAAAGACTACTTGTGAGCCATCGGGTGTAGGAATGGATGTAAGAAGGAAAGACTCACTGAAGTCGCAGAGGTTGAACGCCTTCTGCGCCTTGGGGCTGAACGCGTGGAACTCCTCGCACCACTTGGCCGACTCAATTTTGCACTCTGCGTAGTGCGGGTTGCAGTGCCGCGGCCAGGGCCAGTTGCGCAGCGTGTCGGGGATAGTGAGGATGGTGTCGGTCATGTTGATTTATATCGTACGTGTCCTGAACGGGGGGAGAGATGACTCCTAATTATCTGAGGTTGCTGGTCCCTTTATCCCGCCCGAGGTCTTCATATATGTTTCTGAGTCGTACCCGCGAGGCGGGTGTGGCATCGGAGCGTCGGAGGACCCTTCCCGACGAGTCCGCAGTATGTAGTGCCTAACTGTTAATTTCAACTGGTCCGAGTCTTTCTTCTGGGTTCAATTACAGATAGGAGTACCATCGGAGGACTGCCACGAAAGCACCGCGCCGAGCGTGCTGCACCGTGCTGATGCGTGCGCAGGCTGGATCCGCGGACGACCGCTCGACATGAACAGGGAACCCTGTCTTTTCCAATTTACCGACTTGACTGTTAGTGAAACCATTGCAGGGAAGAATCCCGGGTATTTGTGGACACCGACGTGGTCCTCATGCTCGTGGATACACGAGGACCTGGTAATACCAATAGGCCGCCGTGGTTGAAGGCTTAGGTCACGTGACCGCGAAGGAGATTTCCGGATATGGATGGAACGCTTCCGTGACGAGAGCGGCCAATCAGAGGACGTGATGCCAGTGCAGTACGCCGTCCAGGATAGCGATACCTGGAAGCGCCTCGGGCGGCCTCAGACTGCGAGGTGTATAGCCGAGAGATCCAATCTGTGCTCAGAATAGACAGCGCGGGGAATCTTACAATGTGGCTCTGTTTGACTAGTTTGATACACGACAGCATCCAGGAGAGTTTGCGAGGCGTTCAAAGGTTGGTTATTCCAACTCGATCAGACCGGGACCGGTAACTCCCTGCTTTAGTGAGCTTGAGCAACCTTGGAGGTTAGTGGTCAGACGAATTATCGAATCAGGGCAGCGTCATCGTTTGATCTTTTCCTTGCAGTTGCGTCTGATTGTGCCTTGGACGTATTCGAGCTGATCTCGCCTCGGCCGCAGGACATTGACAAAGATCATCCTCGTCGCTCGTATACCCACGCCGTTGATAGACCATTCATTGACGAATGGAACCAGCGCCGAAGTTATATCTCCGATCCAATCACCAGATACAACGGGGCGTCGGGATGCCATAACTAGTGGGACAGAGCACGTCAGTATTAATATACATAGATCCTCTCTCCGTACCTGCTGCTTCCAAAACCACCTTTCCCGATGTATATCGCCATAGCTACCGTCGTACTCCTGCTTGGCCTCCTCCTATGGCGGAGGGCGCAAACCAACCTCCCATATCCTCCAGGCCCACCACCGAAGCCTCTCATCGGCAACCTTCCGGATATCCCGAGGGAACGGGAAGCCCTGGCGTACAGCGCTATGGCGGACACCTACGGTGCGCGATCTTATCAGATTACACTCAAGGTTGATGAGCTGACGTCCGTGTCCTGCCGCAGGCGACATACTCCGCCTCGGGGTGCTGGGCAAAAACATTATCGTCGTCAGCTCGTTCGAAGCCCTCACCGAGCTGTTCCACAAGCGCTCCGTCAACTACTCTGACCGTCCTCACTCGACGATGATGAACAAGCTGTGAGGTCCCAGCCAGATCGCTTCGTGACGCACCTCTTATCAATCCATAGAATGGACCTCGAATGGATCTTCGCTTTCCGCTCTTATGGTGAATAGTCCCCTCCCATTATATATTAGCGCAAGCTTGACGTACCTGGCAGGAAACGAATGGCGGGACCACCGCAAGCTCTTCCACTCGCAATTCCAAGAATTCGTCGTGCCCGAGTTCCGGCAGACCCAAGCACGTGCCGCACACAAACTCGCTCACGAGGTCATTCAGTCCCCAGAGAAGCTCTTCCACCACCTCCACATGTTTGTATCGGTTACCTTGCTAAATATGGACATAAAAGCTGAGATCCATTAACAGGCATGTCGGCGGAGTACTGATGGATATCACCTACGCCATGGGCATGAACCCGCGAACGGAGAAACTCATCAACATGGCAGACGACGTCATCATGGCCTGGTCCAAAGTCGCCACCCCGGGCGCATACCTGGTACGTCCATGCAAATTACCATATACACCAGGATTGATGTAATACTGATCCCCACCCTACGCAGGTCGATGTAATTCCCATAAGTGAGTTCCCCCGCGCGATTTACCGCCTGCAGCAGGACTAAAACAGGATCCCCAAGTGCGCTACATCCCAGAGTGGCTTGTACCAGGGCGTGGCGGTTTCCAGAGGGAAGCACGCGTATGCAAAGAAAGCGCGGTAGAAGCGCGGAACAGGCCGTTCAACGAGGTGGTCAGCGAGATGGTAAGCGCTACACCCACACTGTCCTGTTCCCGGTCACAAACCATGCGCGACAGAAACATGGAACTGCCAAACCCTCATTCGTTTCGAAGTTGCTTTCACAAGCCGGGCCGAATCCTGACCTGGAGATGATGAGAGCAACCGCGGGGACCGTCTACTTCGGTAGGACAGCCTCCCCCGTTCTCCAAGCCAGCTCCTTACTGACCTTGGCATGACCAATGTACAGCTGGGACGGAAGCAGTAAGTGCCCCGCGTAACTCCTCCCCCACACATACACAAAGCTGACAACACACCATCCACAGGTCAGCATCTGCTTGCGCACGTTCATACTCGCGATGGTCACATATCCCGACGTCCAAGCTAAAGCGAAGCGTGAGCTCGACAGCGTCGTCGGGAGAGACCGCCTCCCCGGCTTCGAAGACATGGACGCCTTACCTTACATCAATGCCATCGTCAAAGAAGTCATGAGGTGTGGTACAGCGTCTCATCGTCTTGCGTGGCATACTAACCTTGACCTGATAGGTGGAATCCTCCTGCACCGATGGGTATATCTTTTCGTGTTAATAGAGAGAAAGAGTCCACTCACGAATGCTATAACCAGCCATCCCCCACGTCACAGTCAAAGACGACGAATTCAGGGGCTACCACATCCCCGGCGGCTCCGTCGTCATCGGCAACCTCTGGTCCGTGACCCTCCCTCTCTGCCTCTCACATACGTTATTAACCCCGCGTTAGGAAAATCCTCCACAACCCCGAAGTCTACCCCGACCCGATGCGCTTCACGCCCGAACGCTTCACAACCGGCGTAAAGGGCGGCGACCTAGCCACCGCGGAAGAGCACCTCGAAGCCGTGTACGGCCTCGGCCGGCGCATCTGCCCCGGGCGCTTCGCGGCCGTCTCGCAGCTGTTCATCACGATCGCGACGCTGCTTAGCGTGTTCGATATCCTACCGGGCGCGGATGAGAACGGGAACAAGGTCACTGTGGAGCCGGACTTCACCTTCAGCTATGCGAGGTGTGTGATGACTGTATGGGCTTCGGTGTTCGGGGAAGGACTGAAGATCGCTGTCCAGCCACCCCGCTCCGTTCAAGCACTCTATGGTCCCGCGAGGAGAGTACGTCAAGAGCCTACTCGAGTTAGCGGACTAAGCCGCTTCATGCCATGCGCGGCGGGAGGGCGTCGGGAGCTGTCGAGAACATAGGGGTTCGACATCTAATGGAATACTTTCCTCTAGATGTAAGAAGGAGCATTTCCAGACCTGCGTCCATCTGATCTGGAGTACTTCATCCAGAGAGTAGCCGTGATGATTGAGTTAAGAGTCAGACGATGCAGTCGGGATACTGAACAGGCACATACTTTGGAGTGACTGTTCGACCAAACCGACAGGACGAATGTGATATTTCGCAAAGGGTCAACCTTTGCTAATGATCGGATCGCCATCCATGACCGCACGAAGTATTCTAGTTGACACACCAAGCCAAAAAGCGGCGGAGGGGCTCCTCAAAGAATACAAGGCTTGCGAAAGCCCCGATTATCTCTGATTATAAGCCAATACGTACAATGTCCAGACTATCCACCCATAATGTACAATACCAGCGATATACCATGTACAACGCATAGCGTATACACACAGGAGTCTAAAATACAACTAAAAGGCCACGTCAGGGTATACCTTGATCCATATATGGCCCTTCACTCACGAAGCAATCGCGCCTAGTTCCCCTCCGCCTTCATCTTTCCCTTCCTCGACCCCTTTGCGGGCATCCTCTCATATGCGTTCACCTCTTCCTCACTCTCATGTTCTCCAAGGTCATGCACAACGACCGTCGATGCTTCACTGGGATCTCTCGTCGACGACCCCTCGCTGTCTTCTCTTTCCGGGTGCCGGTGGTGTCGGCAGTAGGGATTGTTATGCCGGTACGAACGGCCGAGTGAAGGCCCAGAGCTAGTATCAGAGTCTGACTCTGACGAGGATTCTTCGGAGGACGACTCGTCGAATTTCTTGGGTTTATGGTAAATGCAGCAAACTAGGATCAATGTTAGCTCTTTGCTACAACGAGAGGTAACCGGATCCACAAGGTCGCAAAAAACACGCACTCTTCGACTTCTTCTTGCCCATATGCTCGTTATCCACTACGTCGTCTGTCCACCGTACACGTTCCCTCTGCCTCCGAGGCGCGCCCCTGAGCCTGAGCGTCCCCACCACTCCCGACCCATCGCCGACGTCCCCGGCGTCTCCTCCGCCGCTACCAGGTCGAGGCTGAGCGTCATGTATCACTATCGTGCGCGACCCGTCCGACGGTGCAGATGTGCCCGGTCCTCCGCGTGTGGCAACGTACGCCATGTTTCGCGACGACGACGAACAGGGGACTTAAAGTCAAGTAAAAGATATACAGTTGGTTTCCGGCAAAAGTCAGGGTGGGGAGTGAGTAGACGTCTTATAGTCACGGGCAGGGCCTGGGGCAAATGTCGGGCGAATCGTGGCCTGGAAAAAGCTGGGGCAAGCGATGACATAGTCTTTTACGTAACCTAATTTAGCCTCCATTGAGCGCGTGCTTGCACGTGTTTCTCTCTCCTGTTTATGCAGGCTTGTGCCTTCGGTGGCTGGAGGTCATCGGGAACGACACAAGGATGCGATGATCCCTCCTGATCCTTAATTTGACCCCATCAGATATTCTAATAAGGTCACAGGGGGAAGGTGACCAGGTCTGTAAAGGGACTCGCCTCAAAAGGACGGCGAGCAGCATCATAGCAACCCTATTAAATGGTGTTGTTCTATAAGAGCTACGAAGCCAGGAGATGCTATTGGAACTGTCATATTGTAGATCTTGAGTGCGGAACTGACGATGTAGGAACTTTATCTCGACATTATGTTCCAGTCAATTTAGAGGCCATTTCTCCGACGTTTCGCCCTTACCATTTATCACGGTGTGTACCCGATTAAAAGTAGGACCTATAGGGCACTTACAATATTGCCTGATGACCGGCTAATCTGCCGATGCCTCATCACTGTCTTTGACTTTGCGACAATGATACCGAATTTCCTGGTTGGGTACACTTGCTTCCCGTCTCTGCACCGTGACTTCAAGTAAGTGACAGGGACCGGTCGCTCAAGAGCAAGTTTTCCTTGATGCAATTCTGAAGTAGAGTATTAATCGAGTTAGTTTGAAATGATTCACACCCTGCGTGACATTCCGTAACAGAGTGAGTGGCAGGATGATGGATCTGCTCATGAAATACGTAGACATGGATCATCGAATATACTGATTGAATTCACGCGTCTGGGGCGGCTCGTGAGTAGTGCCGGGCAGAAAATAACTAAGTCTAGAGCTAAAGCAATTGAAGTAAGCGATTGTACAATTCTTTTGAGGAAAATTTGATCCATGCAGTCTCCGTAGCTGTCGCCATTGAAGCTGCAAATGCGACCACTTTCATTGACGTCGATAACGCCACTAACCGTGATCTTCGCTGTTCTTCGCCTTGTCGCCACAGTTTAACAAGTGTTGTACTGCCATCTTAATGCCGGCCCAAAGGCCACGATTTCAAATGGTATACACGTAGCCTGGGTATGGAAGGATTCAATCTGTGCTCGGGCCAGCATATATGTTGTCGGACGGTTGCAGCCCGGACGCCAGGCCTCGCTGGTCCCATAATAACACGTCGGGGACCAGTCAGCAAAGTCGGGCCAGTGGTTGACCGTGGCTTGGCAATCGGACAGAGTGGTGCCGTACATGGGTCAGTATACTGCCCTGCCTCTTCATCAGACCCGACAAGGTGGAGGCGAAGACGAGGGTCGATGCGGCGGCGACGACGCAGAGAATAGTAAGGCTTCATCCCTTTGAGTGAGTTAGGTGAGGTATTGTTACGGTGTTTATATGCCTTTGTCCGGTACTGCACCCCCGCACCGAAGGGTCTTGTCGCGTAAGTCAACCTCCAAATAACTGAGGGTAACGGAAGTCGAAGCAAGTATAGAGTCCGGAGACATATGTTGTGCAGCAATAGAGAATCCTTGATGTCTCACTAGAGTACGCAAGTGATACGCGACTGCATGAGGGACCCGGGCGAGCTGAGATATTGTTCGTTCAGTCCAGATATTCCTGGCCTAACAACCTATGCGTCGAGCCTCCTCCATCAGCTGCGGAGCAGGGCTGAAACGGTCTTTACCGCGGCCGGTTTGAGCCCAGTACGGCTTATTAATGTTCAAGTACAGAGCCGCTCACCTTCGTTAAGTTGAACTGTCAGCCAATCATATCGCCCGAAGCCATCAAGCTCACCCAGATCAATCTCTTCTACTGGTTTGTGCAATCAATGTTCTCTGCCCATACGACCGCCAAGAAGCGGCCACAACGCTGACGACGCAGATCATAGATGTGAGCGTCGAGCTTTTAAAAGTATCTTCCACTATCCGTAGTGCATTTACCATCAAGAAGTAATCCCTGTCATGTTTCCCCCATAAGTATAGTTATTTCTTCGCCTCTGCGTAATCTAGGCTTGGGATTACCATTATCTTTTTCTACTGATGCCTCAATGAAACGTATCTTGACGTACCTTCTCTGTGCTCAACGCTGCTTCAGGTCTCAATGGAGTTGCTCACATGGCAGCCACGCTATCCCGTTCTATTTTGGATGGCTCGGAAACGGTCCGCTCTTAACTCCACCAAAATCGGGGAATACTGTTTGGTGCAAGATTGGTGCCACAGGTGAGCGAAAACGATTCTATACGCCATTAAGGATCTGCAGGGCCTTCAAATAATTATTCCTGTGTAGAATATTCAGAGCAGAGCATGGATACTCACAATGGTATCCATGTCTGCGTTCGAGTCTGCCAGTTGGTTCTCTATGATGTAACGAATATAACAGGCGAAGCATACGAAAGGACGGCCAACAGGGTCAGCGCGTGACAAACCTTTCGCAACCCAAAGTTGAAGTCGCCTGCAAAATCCCGTATAGTCGGTTAACGTTCAGCCATATTGAAATTCCCAGTTAATGCTGGGCGAATCACCGAATCACCGGTCAAAGCATAGCTTCTGTCTAAGACGCATGGATATGAAGCTCGAGCAGTATAAATAGGGTGGTAGATCGTCTGTTTCGACCACTCACCCAGGTTCAGAAATGAGGCCGACCCTCCTGCAGTGGATTATGAAGTATCGTGCCGGGGCACCACCCCTGGCTGTCAAAGCCGACCTTTCAGGCAAGACCGTCATCGTCGTCGGCGCAAGCACGGGCATCGGTCTGGAAGCTGCGAAACATTTCGCAAACATGAATGCAGCCAGAGTCATCCTTGCTTGCCGGAATGAAGAGCGAGGCAACAGAGCCGTGGCGGGTTCGGTCAACCATGCAATGCTATAACGCGACTCGCTGACCACCTTTCGTATAGCTGTCGAAAGCGCGTCCGGAAAGAAGAACGCCGAACTATGGATGGTTGACCTGGCTCGTTTCTCCTCGGTCCTTGACTTCGCCGATAAGTTCGAGAAAGATGGAGGACGTCTCGACTATCTCATTATGAACGCCGCCATAGGAACATGGAGGCACACTAAACCGGAAGGGTGGGAGACCACGTAAGTCGTCCTACGCACCTCCCCTTCCATTCGGGTTTGCTAATATGGCCGGTCAGTTTACAAGTCAATCACCTCTCTACCGCGCTGTGCTCTTTGCTTCTCCTCCCCCGGCTGTTGGAGACAGCGAAGGAGCACTCCGTTCAGACCAGATTGGTGGTTGTGTCCAGTGGCGCGCATGCCGCGATCCGGATAGACGAGACAGCCAGGCAGTCTCCGAGCATCTTAGAGAAGCTGAATGACGAACAGTATATGAGCGGGTGAGTGGTCCACACTTATCGCCATGGACTGTGATACTTACCGCTCATCACCCAGAGGAGACAAACTGTATCCTCTGACTAAACGTACGGATCTGCACCCTTGCTTGATAGAGTACTAACCAGTTCAAAGTGCTCAACATCTTCTTCGTCCGCGCACTCACTGCACGCCTCCCACCGACATCTCCCCTAATCGTCACCTCCCTCAGCCCGGGATTCTGCGACACCGAGTTGCGCCGCGAAGCCGTGAACCTCCCCGCCCCGTCGGTCGAGCATAACGGGCAACGTCTTGAGCTACCCATGCTCACCTCCGAAGAAGGTTCCCGCCAGGTGCTATACGCGACTCTGGGCCCTCCCGAGCTCGACACGGACCCCACGGCGGTCGACAAGATCAGGGGCGGCTACGTCGTGTGGAATGAAATCGCCGAGCCGAGCGATTTCGTCCTGAGTGACGTCGGGAAGGAGTGCGAGCATCGCATATGGGTGGGTTTAAATAATTGATCTTTGGATGAGGTCTCACCCGTTCTGCCAGGATGAGACTGCCCAAGTCTTGAACGGAATAACGCCGAAGATCGGCGAGATCGTGGCGCAGTATCTGAAAGCTTAGTGGGACGGAGGTACCCTCCGTTCTCGAGCAGCGCGTCGAATAGTTGTCTGTACATTGTCATAAACAAATTTGTTCGTTGCGGTTGCCTCCAGCTACCGCCTGTGGCGGCAATGGATCACCGATGTGATAGCATAATAATGCCCTTTGGCTGCCTATCTGATGACAGCGGGAGCGCAGCGCGTTGATCACAAGAGACCTCTCTTCCGCGGTTACCTGGCCAACAAAAAATCAGCGATGATTTTGACCCATAACTAGTCAGATAATAATAAGCGATAGAGGCGTCATACCCTCGCCGAAAGAATCCAAATCCGTCTATTTTGTGTACTTTCTAAGACAACACGTTTCAATACACACAAATACCTTCGGACTGTATCATCACCCCAACAACCGCTCCCTCTCCCCCTCCTCTCTTTCCTCTCCCCCCTTCCCGCCAACTAGCCCCTTCACCCTCCCGACAACACCATTCACACCACTCTTCGCGCCCTCCACCAGCCTCCCCCGCGCACGATAGACCGCATGCGGCCTCGTGTCGATCCGATCGCCCCTTATGCGGTGTTCACCATCCACCACCACGCCGAGCGCGCACACGGTGATGAACATGCTCGAGAGTGCTGTGCATGACGAGATCATGAACATGATAACCATCTGCAGGCGCGCGGCCTGCTGCACGGAGGACCCGCCGAGGATCGCGCCGGTCATCATGCCTGGGATGGAGATGATTCCCAGTACACTTTGGTTTAGGTAATGATTAGTGAGCAAGGGCGGCAGGAGAGAAGATGGGAAGGTTGTACCTCATTTGGTTGACGTTAGGCGTCAGTGCGAGACGAAGTGCGTCGGTTGCGATTGGCTTGCATGCCTCGAAGCGCGTCGCGCCGAAGGCGAGATACACTTCGACTTTGTCTCTATTCTCACTGGTGTCAAGAAAGGCAGTCAGCTTGGAACATTACGAATGGGAGATGCGGTAAGACGTACTGGAGCTCCTTCAGGACATAGTTCACGGCGATGACCATTCCAGAGATGGTGCTCCCGCAGAGCATGCCCACAATAGGTACTTCATGAGCCTACGTCAGTATTGGATTTCCTGGTTCGCCAGACCTGCGCAGACGATATTCCCTTTCCGGGGGTACTCACTGTATTGGTCCGCGATCCAGAATGGTCGGATTGCCATAGCAAATCGAGTGCCGATGATTGATACGGGAATCGTAGAGCCAACCATGGCAAGAAGAACTGAAGGAAACTGAGACGTATGTTAGAACCTTATTGACTAGTAGTAAGAACGTGATGTACCATATACTGAAAGCGCATCTTCGCCTTGTTGATAACTAGATAGCATTATTTGCATCTCTAGCACTGTCAACTCCAGGCAAGGCTTACCGGTCTCCAGCGTCCCCATAAGATTCAACAAGCCTATGCCTTCCGGTCAGCTACCTCTCCCACCTCGGCCCAGCCAATCTGCTCACCTGCAATCCCGGCTATCCCCCATGGATTGCCAGTCTCGAATATCTGTGCCAGCACGAGCGCCATCACGCTCAGCTGGATAATGCATCTCGTCGCCGCCGTCACGAGTGATGTACCGACACCGAGCCGGAGCAAGTGCGAGACAAGAGCGTCAAAGACGATGAAGGAAAAGGCGAGGCCGACATTTTGGAACGTCAAATGGGTCTTGTCGTTGTTGCCTCCGTCCATTGTTGCTCCGGGACGTGAGCGAGAGAAAATGGGAGTTTGAATGCAGCCTGCGCGCCCAGCCGTCCATGACGCCGACGATTGAGGGGGCGGACGAGGAGAACGCGTGACGTCACAGTGCTATAATCGGAACGCGTGGCGGGCGTTGCCACCTAAAGTTGCCGAAGTTCGGGTCAGGGCCGGGTCAGGCATAATTTCCTGACCTTTGAACCAAACCTCGGTGGAGGGTCAGGCATCCAGTGAACCTGGCCCTGAACCGAGTGTCGTATGAGGGCCGGGTCGCTGCCGGGTCGGGCCAAGGTCGACCTCGGGTCGACCCTCCTTGCAGAACAAAAAGAGAATAATAAAGAAAATATGAATAGTGAGGTCCAGGGACACTAGCAGGAGCACTACCAACAATTATAGCAGCATATGTGATTGAGGAAAGTACAATCCAAGTGAAAAACTGCAATTACATGGGTGTTTGTTGTTTCTCAGATGACTCTCAGTCAAGCTCCATTGCCTTTCCAGTAACTCTGACCCTGAGCATGGGCTCAGAGGTCTTTGAGAAGACCATTCCAAGACTGAAATACCACAGGTAATCACTGCGTTTCCCGCTTTTCATCCACCCCAGGGATTGCTCGGAGTATCCACAAGATATGTGCACCTATCTAACACCAGAGATGACTTAGCTCTCAACCCCGTGGATTACACCAGCAATTGTTCATTTCTTCCCCCCGTCGGATCCTTCAGACAGCCCAACTATCCACCCCATAGACAGCTCTGTAATCTGCTATCAGATAGGTCTGATCATCTCGACGATCCGACGGTGAAAGTAATACATCTACCATGCATCTCACCCCTCCCATACCCAATCACTGTTGATTACCAATTACACAAGAATAATAAAATCATTATTAGATAATATATCATCCCCTCCTCATACAGTCACGGTCTACAATGAGCTAGTGTGGTGTATTCACCAGATGCAGCAGAAGAGAGTAGTACTAGTCTCATTATACAAGCTCATGCCCCAGGCGGGCACCCTAATGCTCTCTTGATACCTTGAACATCGAACGGTCACCCAATCCGTCGACCAGGAGCCGTTCGGGGATTCACGATCGGAAACGACAAAAACTGCACTCACTGACAACTGTGTGCATCACCAGGTGGGCCTCTCCGAAGGACTTCAAGGGTACATTAGCCACTGAAATCTTGTGTGACCTGCCAGAAGGACTCACCCTGACAAATGGCAACACCCTCCCCCGGGTCCTGCGAGAGACAGCAGCACGTGAAGGAGCATCAAGAAGGGCATAGGAAGCTCACGTACATCGCGGCGAAGCATCCACACTTTGCAGAACGCTTTGTCGGACGATGTTCTCAGGCGCGTCTTACAGCTGCATGCGACTTCGGCAGTGCGAAGCTGCTCGATGAGTCGATCACCAGGGCCGGGCGGTGGAGGAATCTGGTCGGCGAGAGGGCGGCGTTGTCAGACTAGGAGATCGTTCGAATGCCAAACTAAGCTGTCGCTGCGCGCTGAACGTATCCCTTCCAGGCCTGAACTGTACCACAAGTACCAGCTTCAAGCCACTACATTTGGAATATACAGATCGGTAATGGAAGGTTTGGTGGACAGTATCTTCAATAACTGGCTGGGAATCGACAATGAAGACATATACGACATTGACTTCAATCATGCAAAGCACTTGCTGATGCAAGGAGAACAGTTTCGGCGCAGCATCAAAGCAGGAGGACTGTGAGAATATTCAGGGCGCAGAATATTCTAGGAGGATCCGAGACATTCCACTGTTTTCCCTTGACATGACTCATTCTATGTCCATACGACTCATTCCATGCCTTTATGACTCACTCCCTTACATATGACTCATGCTATGCGGATATGACTCATTCTATGTCAATATGACTCATGCTATTCCCTTCTATTTA
>NW_006920421.1:301499-305985 GCF_000344685.1 Gloeophyllum trabeum ATCC 11539 | reverse complement strand
TGTCTATGTTGCCTAGTAACCAGGCAATTCTCCCACCCTATTGTTATGAATTTCAAATTACTGTAGGGTATATAAGGAGCTCAGTAGACAGTCTTAGGGAGACACCAATAATAATAAGAGACCCTCTAAATACCAGAGAGCCTCATTGGTTCAAGTCAGCCTCAGAATCAGTTGTACTACTGTGTGCATCTGTACTGTCTTGGTTCCACAAAGTGCTGGAACAAGCAGTGTTAGTCTGGACTTAAGCTATCTGTGATACCTCAGAGAAGGGAAGGACTTGCAGTACTGTCTGCTGTCTGCCACAGCTAGTCTGTTTCTCTACCGTGAGAAATACTTCAGTCTAGGTTTGGTGTTGGAAGTCTAGCCGTAGACCTCTGGTCACCTGTGTTAGCTCTCTACCTTCATCCTCAGCTAGACTCTGGTAGTCAGCTATTTTGCTTGTTTAGTTATCTGGAGATTGAAACAAAGAGATTTAACCTCTATAAAGCCTATACTCTCCCTCATCGAACACAAGGGAACTGCTCGACCAACGACAAATCCAGCATTCTCTTGGGGAACTTGACGACTGCACCGCTTAGAGATATTTAGGTGGTATTATATCAATCGCAAGTTCTGCTGACAGCGTGCTCGCGGGACCAGTATATGAGGGGTGTAAAACGGGTTGGCCATCGTGAATCGCGTTGAGGACATGGTGGGCTGGGACTTAGAGATATTTTAAACAGGGTGTAGATATGGCAAACAGCTGAAAGATCTATGTGAGGATAGGACAGCGATTCCATAGCAGATCGGTAGAGGAGGATGGCTTGTCTATCCGCGGCTGGATAGTTCGTGTAAACATCAGCTCTCACGGCCGTCTGTGCCGATTTTAGACCGACGAGAATTTCGAATACGCCTGAGAGTAGGCGTAGGGGATACGAAATAGGATAGGTAAGTATATATTAGTTATCTACACCTATCCACCCCGTTGAACAGAAAGCAGAAAACACAGTGAATGTTACATAGCACATCCCCCCTTCTGTCTCTCAGTGCATCACAAATATTACCTCATTCCAAGCTGTATATATTGAGGAGGAGGGTCAGGGTCAACCCCGGTTCGACCTCGGGTCGGACTGAGGAGACACTGCTTGAACCTTGACCTGGCCCTCCATTGAACCTGAGGGTCGGGTCGATGTAGGTTCGGGTCAGGAGGGTTGGTTCAGAGGTTGACCTCGGTTCAGAGGGTCGTGAACCGAACTTCGGCAACTTTATTGCCACCAATTTGCCACAGTACGACGTTCTACAGCCACAACAGCCACAGCATGCAGACTGCTTTACCTCCTTTGTATTCTGAGGCAATCTGAGTCAAGAAAGTGCAGGAAGTGAAACATTCTGTGTGCTGTCGATTCCGTCGCATTGACTGTCACGGTACACACCCGTCCGGCGTCGACCTTGGAATAAGACCGGCGGGGATACCCGGTGGCGATGTGACTTAGGTCTTGGTTGACCCCCTCTCGGGACCTATCCAGACCAAAATCGACACTAAATAGGTCGTCGCTCGACCGGGACCTCATACGATATCGATGGCTGACATCACAGAGATCCCCTTTGCCCGGTGTGCAACTGGTATTCTACCAAGGTCTATAAGACATGTGTCTAGAGGTCATGGTGATCCTTGTATCATGTCGCGATTGTCTCATTATTGTAATGTAGTGCAGTGATACAATGATATGATTATTGTTATATCTAACATTGGTACATACATAGTAGAGATATCAGATTAAACATTGAATAGACGGCAGCCAGTCCCCAGGGTTGTCGTCTGCACCGCCTGCAACACTCACCCTGTATCACATGAGCACCATTTACCGCAGAGGGCATGGCGCACATGTGCCGGCGGTCCTCCACGTGCGAGGACGCGATGCGGCGGCCCATGTCATACATTGCGGGGAGCTCCTACAGGATGCTCTCCCTCCCAGCCTGTTTCTCTCGATGAGCTGCAGCCTGAGGCCAATCCCATCCATCATCCGCCTCGCCTCCACAACAAGTCTGCGGCATTCCGTGGCACAGTCACTAGGGATCGCAAATACAGTTATCCAAGATGGTGAAAGCTAATACAATTTTTACGTACAGGATCTGGTTCAGCATGAACAGGCGGTCTGGGTTCCAGCTCGCCTGGAAGATGGTGGCAAATGCATGGCTGACCTCATTCAGCATTCAGTCGGGGAGCGGCATTTTGAAGTCGTAGCTCTTGAGGATGATGCGGGCACTGCACAGGAAGAGGGGGTGATAGATCATGTTGTCGAAGTCAGTTGATGTGAGAGACCTGCCGTCGCAGGGTGGTCCTCGATGACACCACCTACATGCTATAACAGACAATTGAAGTCAGTATCATCTCTGTCATCGCAGAGAGGATGATACCTTTACTGCCTTTGTGCATCTGAAACCTTGAGGCACAATACACGCTGTCAGAGTTTGCTGCACTTCAGGCTGTGTTTGTCTCGGCAGACAGCTAACTACGTACCTCATTGCGAGAAGACGGCAGAGCAATGTTCTGGCGAAGGACGATTGACGAAGAGAGAAGGACACAAACAGCAAGGTTGAAGTTGAACGTTGACTTCGAGTCGGAACTTGAAAATGTCTCACTCAACACCCGCTCACGTGAGCACCAGCTTCGTGTGCCGAAGTCAGACTTCAAGCTTCAAGCTTCAAGTCAAGCATCTGGCTGTGCACCCTAGGCCTGTTTCCCGGATCGCAAAGCTAATGCTATGATATAGTGCACCGAAGGGTTGAGAACATATGCAATTGAAACCCACAAAAGGCGTGTGAAAATATATGCACTTCATATTTCAGAATCACAAATATGATCGCTGTACTAGTACATACAGGCAACAGGTCATGTAGGTATCCAGGATCCGATACCGCCGACCTCCCGACCTGATACCTTGGGATTGCAGGCTCGGAACAATCCCTACTGGACAGCCACTTGAGATCCGACACCGAGAGCATTCCAGCTTCGGCCGGCAGACCCCGTCGACCTGAGTGCCGATTGGGCGTGTAGTCACAACCTAGTCGACTTTCTGATCTGTACGTGTGAGGTGGACGTTTGGCTTATATGATGACTGCATTTCTGGGCCCTATTCAGAGGCTTTCACGGCTGTGCCTTTCTCGAGTTCACGCCACGGCTTTCCTTTCATAAACTAGCTCAGGGTCTCCCACGTCTGGTCTTCGGCATCTCCCGCCACATGAGGCGCTACTGAGCCATCCTCCACGGCCCCCGGAGGGTGTTCCATCCTTGCATATGAAGGATGTGGGAGCATTAGAATGTGCGAATACTCTTGTATTGGAAGATCCTCCCTCCTACGGATTCACGTTGCTGCCTACAGTCCACAAGTTGTCTGTTCTTTTGCGCAATTCTCATCGCAGGAAGATTCCTTGGCCTATAAATGAGTGCTCATCTGCATCCAAGTAAGCCACCCACAATCTGTGCTGTCAATCCCTACCAAAAGCTCGATGATACCAGTATCTATGATTATTTGCGAGACGTCATCATATTGCGGCCTACCTCTATCCTCAATCACTTGCGCAATAGAACCATTTGTCCCCAAATAAAATGTTTCGTCCAGATTTTAGACACCGGTAAGCACAGTTGGCCTGTGAAATTGCAGTCAAACATAGTGCTTATATAGGCCCAATAGGTATATCACTGCTGTTCGTCACCCGGGAAAAGGTCGACTACGACATCCCTACAATGCACTTCCCAGTCTTCATCTTCCTTGTATGTATGAAAATTATATGATATTATGATATCGATCGTTTATATTGTTATTAGCCTAGACATTTGCTTGATGGCAAACCATTCACACTAACCCGGGAACTCAACCATGCTGTCCGTCAGGCGCTTGCCCTTCGCCCGTGGGGACGTTGATAAGCCTCAGGATCGTCTGACCCCCGAACACGCGGATTCAGCACATCATACAAGCGCCCCGGAGCTTATTCGACACAGCGCTCGCACGCCTCTAGGCTTCTATGGGCTCTAAAAGACTTTTTCTATTTAGCTCCGGACTTCCCAACATCCTCGAGGCGTACTCGGACCCATTCCGCGATTTATCTCCGCGCACCGAAGCTCCGGAGTGACTTAACCAATGCGACTTCTAGCTGAATTAGCTCCGGGACCTTCGGACACTTCTATCGAGGGGCGTCTTCCTCATGCCCACCCTCCAGCACTTACTCCCCCTCGTTTCCGTCAAGATACCGAAGGTGCGGACGCATACGAGTCACCATAAGGTCAGCATGAGTCAGCAAACGGCCGGAGGTAATTAACACGTGACCGGCGTGTCGCACGGAGTGATGGGACCGCTTGGGTCAGGTGGCGAAGCGTCGAGGCGACCTATAGGGGCTGGAAAGAGCAAGTGGGAGCGCAAGAGAGTCGTATGGTATATGGTATAGCGGAGGAAAGTGCTGAGCAATCCTGTGGGTAGCGGCGTTTATTTGTTATTTATCTCCGAAC
>NW_006920421.1:292586-301009 GCF_000344685.1 Gloeophyllum trabeum ATCC 11539 | reverse complement strand
CAAAGCCATTCCTGTAGTATAAATTGTACAAAGTAGCATACAGAAAAATAAGTTTCGACTTCACCATCTCAGAGAATTAGCATTACGATCTCAGCGACCCGAGAAGTTCGAAAGCATCGAACTTAGCGAATTATAACCGATCTTAGCTTTGCCAATAGGCCTGACTCGTCGAGTGAATAATCTCCGCCATCGATCCAATTAGCTCCGGTGAGTCTCACATAGCGAAATAAAATTAACCAAGTTTCTCTAGCAATTTCTACTCCCGTGGGCCCGAACCTACACTCGGTTTCGTGGTTTGCGACTTTGTCTGCGACTTTCCGGAGATAAATACTCCGGAGCGTCCCTTAGTGTTTGTTTCAGGCGTCAAGGTTTTGTTTTATTTTTCTAGGTCTTCCTACGGACTACCCTACGGCGTCTTACTCCTCCTTTCCCCCTCGAACTATTAAATACCCTTCAGTTGTCTCGGACCGCCTTCACCCATATCACGGGGTTTAGGTTTATTTCCTTTGGTCCTTGGTGATTGTTGTGTGTCAGTGCATATCAACGTAAGGCCATAGCAGTCGACTGCCTTTTACGGAACGCACGTTTTACGCACGCGGAAGCTCGGCAAGCGCCGTCCAGCTACATCGGGCATATGATAGGCGCAATGACATGAGGCTACTCACCATTGAGAAGGACTTTTGTAGGTCCCATTTCACGGAGCAGTCAATTCACACAATACAATGGAGTCTATCGAGCCATCTATGAACATTATGATACTGATCTAGCTAAGAAGTTGCTACAGCAAATGTCTGCTTGAAGAGGGGAGATGCTCAACACGTGCTAAGGATTACTTGGAATGGCATATTCTGAAGGAGGAGAAACATACTGTAGTTCCTTGCTCATCACAAAGCCAAATCCTACGTTATATCTGTCTACTGTCTGGCTTGATGTCTGGCTCGAAACCTGTGAAGAAGCGGCCCCCCGCAAGCAACGACGGATTACAGTAACCCCTGAAGAGGCAAGGGGCGACAAGGTTGCAATGTCAGCACTACGTCAAGCAGCAGAAGTATATAAAGACCGCCTGGTGCTCACCCCAGAGCAGAGAAACCAAATAGAGCAACTGTATTCATCTGGTCAAACTCAGGACCACACTTTTCAACGGAATGCAGAAGATCAGTGCAGGGCAGGGGTGGAACTTGCATCCCTTGGTTTGGATCTTAATGCGAAGGAGTCCCTGGGGTATAAGTGGACTAGCCGGTGGGCGGATACGTCAGGTACGGGCTTAGAGCAGTCGAGACGGTGATATGCACAGACACACAACAATCACCAAGGACCAAAAGGAATAAACCTAAACCCCGTGATATGGGTGAAGGCGGTCCGAGACAACTGAAGGGTATTTAATAGTTCGAGGGGGAAAGGAGGAGTAAGACGCCGTAGGGTAGTCCGTAGGAAGACCTAGAAAAATAAAACAAAAACCTTGATGCCTGAAACAAACACTAATGGACACTCCGGAGTATTTATCTCCGGAAAGTCGCAAACGAAGTCGCAAACCATGGAACCGAGTGTAGGTTCGGGCCCACGGGAGTAGGAAACGCTAGAAAGAGTTGTTTAATTTTATTTCGCTATGTGAGGCGCACCGGAGCTAATTGAATCGATGGCGGAGATAATTCACTCGACGAGTCAGGCCTATTGGCAAAGCTAGGATCGGTTATAATTCGCTAAGTTTGGCGCTTTCGAACTTCTCGGGTCGCTGAGATCGTAACGCTAATTCTCTGAGATGGTGAAGTCGAAACTTGTTTTTCTGTACACTACTTTGTACAATTTATACTACAGGAATGGCTTTGCGACCGCCCGGAGATAAATAACAAATAACCGCCGCTACCCACAGGATTGCTCAGCACTTGCCGCCGCTATACCATGCACCATACGGCTCTCTTGCACTCCCACTTGCTCGTCCCAGCCCCTAGAGGTCGCCTCGACGCCCCGCCACCTGCCCTAAGCGGTCCCATCACTCCGCGTGATGCGCCGGTCATGTGCTAATTACCTCCGGCCGCTTGCTGACTGATGCTAACCTCATGGTGACTTGTATACGTCTGCACCTTCGGTATTTTGATGGAAACGAGAGAGGGATTGTGCTGGAGGGGGGGCATGAGGACGACGCCCCTCAATAGAAGTGTCCGCAGCCCCGGAGCTAATTCATCTAGAAGTCGCATTGGTTAAGTCGCTCCGGAGCTCCTGTTCGCGGAGATAAATCACGGAATGGATCCGTGTATGCCTCGAGGATGCTAGGAAGTCTGGAGCTGAAACAGAGCAAGTCTTTAGAGCCCATAGAAGCCTAGAGGCATGTGAGCGCTGTGTTGAATAAGCTCCGGAGGGCTTGTACGATGCGCTGAGTCCGCGTTTTCGGGGGTCAGACAATCCTGAGGCTTATCAATGGGTACTCTATCAATGGTCAGTAATGTGTTGAACTAGGCGCTGACTTAGCTGCCAGGTTCTACAATGCACCAGAACGTACCGGAACCCTCTGGAATATTCTGGTATATTCCATTATTGTACAGGGCACAGAGCTCATGTGGGTCAGTGACATCATAGGTGGAGCTCAGTAGGATTATAGATATTCCACGTAGCTTAGTCAGCCTATGGGCCACAGTGTATATAAACCCTGCAGCTCTGCTGCCTAATGACAAGGGTCGTTCATACGAGCTTTACCAGTAGCTATAGCATCCAACCAATACAGGTGAGTTGTGTAGGGCGCACTGTGCGTGCTGCTGCCTCCATAACTCTTCATCATAATGTCCTCCTTGTATCAGATGAAGGGCGGTAATCAGTCATTGCTCGTACAATCATCAAGTCAAAGGCGTGAAGGAACGCCGAACCCTGTTTGACTACACAGGGTGCCTTTCCCATGTTGAGGTGACATTCCACCTGAAAACGCAAGACCTTCGAATTCAAGGATATACCACCCATAACGAAGAATGCCGACATGCTGAGATCGCGCGAGAACCAATGATACCCCTGCACCCTTCTGTGTATCATACCGCACTGAGGCAGCTGCGGGAGGGTGCTACTCTTTTGGATATTCAGAGTACGAACCGAGAGATGCAAGCAGCCGGTGCTTACCCTGGTCAAGCAAAGGCGCTCGAGGACTCCCCGTACCGCTGGCTCCTCAAGCAGTCCGATACGCGGTCTCTGTACCGCCAGTTCAATCGAATGCAAGGTATCCATGTCAGCGAGCGCGCACATATCAATATTGATGACTGGCTCAATGAAAACTCACCGCGTTATGACAAGACACTGGCTGATGCCGTGTTTCACTACTCAGCGCATGCCGAGAAAGGGGACCGCTTCGAAATCTGCATCGCGACGAAAGACATGCGGGATGCAGCGTGGAAGTACGCGCATGGCTCGCAAGTCATCCTAGATGGAACGTTCGGGATCAGCAATAAAAAGTTGTTGCTCTTTATCGTCATGGGGGTTGATAACAAAGGGAGGGGCGTACCGCTAGCATTTATGCTATTCTCTGCGCCATCGGGGAACAAGCAAACGTCAGCCGGGTACAATACGGACGTGATTTCGCGACTTCTGGAGAAATGGAAGCACTCACTCAGGACCCGTAACGGCATCGTGTTTGAACCACTTGTCGCAATAACCGACACTGACTTGATGGAACGCGGCGCCTTGATTCATGTCTTCCCAAAGATCTGGCTTCTTATCTGCAAGTTTCATCTGCGGCAGTCTTGGCGAAAGCACCGCAATCGGCTATTGAGGGGTAACTCACCTGTCCATCTAACCGTCAAGAACCGCCTCCGACGTGTTGAAGAAGCATTAGTGAAGACAACTACTCTGGATGAAGCACGTACTGTCATTGCGCAGGAACAGGAGTTTTTTGAGGCGATGCTTGATGGAACCCATGCCGGAATCGCTAAAAATGGACTTGACCATCTCGTCAATTATTTGTTGGGCTACTGGTGTAAGGAAGCATTATGGTGCAGTTGGTCTGACTACGGGCGGCAAGTCACCGCCCGGATTATGAAATGTCCATTCGAAGGTGTATTACCTACTACCAATCATCTCGAATCCTTCAACTGCGTCCTGAAGCGGAAACATCTCCGCCGGTGGCAGCGTGGTGGGCGGCGGCTTCGGGAAGATATGCTCTTGAAGATTCTTGTAACAAAGGTCTTACCATCGATATTTCATCAGCGTGCTTTCGAGGAGCAGGACGACGCATGTCGGGAGAGTCTGATCCGACGACTCCCTGGCGGGGACAAGCTGCTAGCTCGACGTGATGATGCCGGCAGTCGGAATCAGCTTGTTCTTCCACCTGTCGCATACCACGTTCCAGATGAGCAGCGGGACTTGGCCGCACAGGAGCTTGTCACACACTCGCAGATAGGTGCACCGTCTATGGTCGGGGATGGGTTCGTGTTCGAGTGCTATTCTTCTCTTGCCACCGAGCTGGATACCTCCCCCATCAAATATAAAATATTTATCGGGTTCAGTCGCACTGCTGAATGCGAGTGCAAAGACTTCACGCACCGTGGAGGCGCCTGCAAGCACATACGGGCCGCGTTACTATATATGAACCACCTTCGGATGTCCAGTCTGCCCTCACTGCCTGTAATAACCCTGCCCACGTCGGCTCAAGAGGCACGTGCCCTGCAAACAAGGCTTATGATGGATACAACCGTGTCAGCAGACAATCCGGATGAACATGCCGACCATCCAATCAATCGCGCTGCAGCTGCAGTTGAGGGATCCTTGTGTGAGACTAACGGCATATATGAAACAGAAATTCATGCGGAGCCCGAGGGAGAAAGTGATGTAGACTCGGACGACACGGAAAGTGTAGCGACAGATGCACCTGACAAGACGGGGTCTGCATACGAGTTCACAGACCTTCGAACAATCGCGAAGGCTGGTATCGATCAGCAGGCGGTGTCTCGTGTCTTCTACGAGCTATCGCAAGTTGCTCCAAAGTTCGCTGACATGGCATTCTACCTCAAGGATGCAACCCTCACGAGCGACAGCGATATAGCCAACACACGCTTGTTCAATGCCCAGATTGGGCTTCTAACTACAGAGCTCTCGCGTATGGTTGCTACCGCCCATGCGTCATCGAAGGATGCAGACTCGACTCCAGTTATCGCTACAGATGTTCCCTCCGCGACTCTCTTGTCTACCCCGCGAGCGAGTAAGCGCAATCGCCTCGACATTATAGGTCCGTCTCCGGAGAAAGCTCAAAAAAGACATAATTCATATGCACCACATTAATTACAATTTACTAGACCTTCTTGTTACACCTCATTGCATATAAAGGCCTGACAAATAACTATCTTAGAACACGAGAACTACGGTAGGGTATGTATGATGAATGGACTTAGCCAGATGGCATAAGATTCCCGCTACCGTAGGTAGTGGGTCTTGGACCCCCCGGCCATTCGCAGGTTTCCTGCGATCGTTTCAAGATCTACGTGATCTATTTGATACTATTTGGCTCTTAGCCGTATATGGCGGACGGCAGGACCGGCACACGGCTTTGGACCAATCAAAGATGGGGTCCTCAAAGGACCCCAATCGTAGAACCACATGGCACCTCTCTTTCCATCTTTAGCCAAGGTGGCGGATGCTGGTCAAGGGACTCGAGAGAACAGACATGACCTAGCTTGGGGCGTTGGAGATGCGGTCTCCAGGTGAAAGCAGCATACTTCAATGTCAGCTGTTTTACATAAATGACTCGTATACTCAGAACCTGAGGGAGGAGTGAGTGGACATCTCTTCAAATCGTTGAGGTGAATGCTCAGTTGGAAATCATGGCTGGAACACAACTGCTTTCGCAAAATAAATATATTAGTATATGATGCTGCTCAGGATGTCAAGTTTTCAGCTTGCTACCAAATCTTATCTATGTCTACGGTAGCGGGCTCTGCCGCTCGCACGGCCCTACTGCCTTATTTGGTTCTGTACGTGACGCAGGTAGCTTTACTGCGCCCCCGTGCAAACATGTACAAATATACCATATTGAGAAGAATGTCACGTGATGCCGGCAAACGCGGGCTTCCTGCCGCGCACGTGTCCGGCCAGTAAGAGTGTCTTCAAGTCTGGACTAAGAGGGTCATATAGACCGGGCAAAATAGATTTTCATTGAAATCTATATAGCTGTGATACATGTGGCTGACAAGGATAATATAAAAGCTAACAGTAAGGAAAATTAATAAACCCTAACCCTAAAAGCACAAATCGAAGGATTCTGCAACGGTAGGATTTGAACTTCAGATGTCCAGCACCCAAGACAGGCCGCGTAACCGCTACACTAAAGAGGCAATGCAAATCTCATGCATTACAATAATATGATGGCAATATAATAGCCGTTTACTTAATACGGCTGGGTCCAGTTATTTTTAGTGACGCGGCCGGAGGGGTCGGAGGTCACATGATATTCTTCTCGAAAAGGTAATATTTGGTTGTGTTTACGCGGGGGTGCAATAGCAAAGACGACGTGACGCCATACGGCGCTTGCCGAGCTTCCGCGTGCGTAAAACGTGCGTTCCGTAAAAGGCAGTCGACTGCTACGGCCTTACGTCCCGCCCGTGGTCGAAGATTATTTGCACAGATCATAATTCGCTCCTCATTCTATACCGCCCCTCTCCTAATCACGAGAAGCCTGAGAATGTTCTGTTCTCGCAATGCACGAAGATTCCAGACCTCCGTGCTCTCCGCATTGTCGTCGCTGCCTACATATATGAGTGCATGAAATTCTACCGCTTCATGGAAGATTCGGGATTGCCAGAAGGACCCCTGAAAATACCGATAGATGCCGGTGCAAGACTCGATTTTGTCATGTCCGGACTTTTTCTGGCGGCCCCCCGCCTTTATGTCCGGATAAAATACCGGCCTCGGCCAAGGTCAGATTCATGTCCGGACTATTGCCCCGGCCTCTAGGAAACAGCAAAAATCACCCGTTGTAGTCCACAAGTCATTCTATACACTAGATATATATACTAGGGTGTATGAAAACCTGAAACGTGCATAGTCTGAGGTAGAAAGTTCAATAGATAACGGAAGAGCCTTCGGGCTTGTCTCCAGCATGCAAAGGATAGATGTGGCAGGCAAATTGAGTGATTCGGCAGGCAGCGAGCATTGCCAGGGTCTGAGAGACAGTGCGAAATACCCGCCCGTTCATGGCTTCGTAGCCCTGGACGGCGAGATATGATACCGCAGCGATATTGGAGCCATCCGGCACCCAGCTGTGTCTTCCATGTGTGCCTCCGGATTTCAGCGTAAACTGTATGATTCCGTGCAACTAAGGGGTACCCGAGGGTTCACGACTACAGGGGAGGCATGTCTATCCTTATTCGGTGAGAAATACCATACGGGGTAATGAATCTAATGATAATGTACTAGCTAGTCGCGACGAAGTGGCGGGTTGCTGACCATGTCCGGACTACAGCCGGCCTCCCTGCTGGGGTGCCGTTGGTGTCCGGACTAAAAAACCGGGTTGGCCGGCTGAGACCCCTACCTACGTCCGGACTGGCTCCGGCGTCCCTTGCCCGAGCCGCTTTTTTTGTCCGGACTGGCACCGGCATCTATCGGTATTTTCAGGGGTCCTTTGCCAGATCATCTTACACGGCGGGCAAAGCAGGTGTCCTTTTTCCGGACGGCAGGAAAAAGGACACTATGTCCTTTCACGGCGACCATCAGTGGGTCAGGAAGTAAATCTGTCACGATTGCGTCATGGGCGTGACAATGGGTCACGCAGTCTGCATTTATAATATGAAAAACCCTCGGACGCTCAGTTTTACAAAGCGAAGCATGCCATATGACCCGATAGGTGACTTTCCGTCCATATTCGGACCTTAGGCTCCCACCCGAGACTAGTTGGACTTACTTCGCCCTCCGATCAACACAACCAAGCAACACCTAATGCGGTAGGTAAGTCAGGTGACCTCCCGCGCCGCCGGCGCCGCCTGAGGGCTTTCCCGCGTATAGCAGTCCTAAGTAAATAGTGGCTACAAATGAGCTCTAGGGAGGAGAAATAAACTATTCAAAAAAATTTGCTACTTCTACATCTAAGAGAAATGAGCGTAGTCTGATGGACTCCCGACAATGTTAGACAGAAAAAGATAAATAAATAAAATGTGCACCACCGCGTCTTGAACTCTCATCCACAACACAAATCACTAACGCTTTAACCATTAGACTTCGAGGGAATACAGATGCAGCGTTATATACTAATTATGTACTGCACAGCAAGGCAGATTTACATTAGTGTAAAGGATGCTTCTCAATTTGGTAGTCGACACCGGAGGCCCGGCTCACGTGATTCACCTGCCTGATATGGGCGTGTTTGGTCGTGTTTATCGGAGGGCGAAGTAGCAAAAGCGCCCGAGACTCCGAGAGTAATGTGACTGTTACAAGCAAGTCACCCATTACTGGGTCTGCTT
>NW_006920421.1:290217-292130 GCF_000344685.1 Gloeophyllum trabeum ATCC 11539 | reverse complement strand
TACTGGGTCTGCTTGAAGCAACTTTCAAGTACAAGTCCCGTCTCCATCATCTGATACTGCAGCAGTGGTGCCATCCGGTAGGAGATATGTGCAAGCCTTCGCCAGCGGACTATTCATGGCCGATGCATCCTTGATTTTGCCGGTCAAACGACTGCTCCGACATATCTGCCTCAGCATCGTATAGTCGAGATCACCAAAGCACGCCTGTATGCGGCTCGCTTATTCGGCTTGCTGTTCCATTGTATTTGAGAACCGTCCGAGACGATTCATGGTGTGCGTCCAGATTGCATAGCAAGCAACTTCGTAGCTACCAGGTCTCAAATCTCATCTGATATTCACAAACTTCAACTCTGGCAGGCTCTACAGTGTTGAGCATGGAGATATGAGAGTACATTCCACCTTGCTTGCTGATGGATACAAAAACCATGCAAGTACGGTACTCTGCCCAGTGCCACCTAAGTAGACGCTGCTGGAGGTCCGAGACGGTAGCTGCCGAAGTGTGATGTTACGGCTCGGATGGGAGCCTAAGGTCCGAATATGGACGGAAAGTCACCTATCGGGTCATATGGCATGCTTCGCTTTGTAAAACTGAGCATCCGAGGGTTTTTCATATTATAAATGCAGACTGCGTGACCCATTGTCACGACCATGACGCAATCGTGACAGATTTACTTCCTGACCCACTGATGGTCGCCGTGAAAGGACATAGTGTCCTTTTTCCTGCCGTCCGGAAAAAGGACACCTGCTTTGCCCGCCGTGTTAACAGCATCCTTCCGCACGGGCCAATAGAGCGTATTTGCAAGGCCCAAAGTACGACTTTTGATCCAAAATTTGGAGCTGCTGATCCAGAGGATTTAGCCGAGGGTTGCCTACCTAAACCGGTAGCCCTTGCTCCACCCGTGCCGCGAAGTCGTCTGTAAAACTCATATTTCTCACTCACTCGACTTCATTCTTGTTCAACAAGCATCTACAGATACCTACGATACGCCTTGTACAACTTTGGCGGTAGTTAGACACGATTTAGAGGAAACCGAAAATCAGCCGTACTTTGCTGAGAGAGCGTGCCGCGCTGATCCGTGAGTCCTTCAGAAAAGTGGAGCGCCTCTCTCCGCAAACTTTTGGACCTTGCAAATACGCTCTAATGAATAATCCTACGCTGTCCATAGCGCGTGACGAGGAAATACGCGCTACCTGCTACCGACACTCAGATTTTGATCTTGTGGCGCTGACAAGGGATCATCGAAGAGCCCTGCAATTCTTTCGCTGGAAGGCCTGGGTCAGGGAGACTCTATCCCCCGAGATCGTATTCCCAGGAGATACTGTCGTCGGCGAGGCCTTGGGCTTCGCTCGACAGGAAGCGACTCTGACACCGTTTTACGGTATGGATGAGGTACCAGACGACATCAGGACCCCGGCATACTGGTATATATGTTTGATCCTAGTGCGGACATAAACGGCCAATTTTGAGGCCCTATGTCGGATATTTAGGCGGACATAAAGCCCAAAATTTCGGTCCATGTCCGGTATATCACGGCGGACACAAGGGCCTTGCCGGTCTTGGTGTCCGATCACCTGGCGGACATACGGAGTCGTCGAAGTGTCACACCCAGTAGTCCTTGTACTAGGTTGAGTGGTGTCTCTTATGCTTCTCAGTCAACTGTCAGCTCGTCTCGTGTATATCCAGGTATATCCTCAGCAACGGTGAATGAAATGCAAGCTTTGGAAACAGTGGTGGATCCTAGGAAGACTGAAATACAATATCCCGGAGTAATCATGTCACGATCTACTCGTTGCAGCGTTGGGCGTGTGCCGGTTTCGAGGTTGGATCCGTTTGGCGGACACACCGGGGGACGCCCGAGCATAGGTCACTTATGCGGACATAAGCAGCCCAATTTGGGCTGACCGGATCCTAG
>NW_006920421.1:263489-290197 GCF_000344685.1 Gloeophyllum trabeum ATCC 11539 | reverse complement strand
TACGGTATCGAATGAAGGTACCAGACGACATCAGGACCCCGGGCATACTGGTATATATGTTTGATCTTAGTGCGGACATAAACGGCCAATTTTGAGGCCTTATGTCGGATATTTAGGCGGACATAAAAGCCCAAAATTTCGGTCCATGTCCGGTATATCACGGCGGACACAAGGGCCTTGCCGGTCTTGGTGTCCGATCACCTGGCGGACATACGGAGTCGTCGAAGTGTCACACCCAGTAGTCCTTGTACTAGGTTGAGTGGTGTCTCTTATGCTTCTCAGTCAACTGTCAGCTCGTCTCGTGTATATCCAGGTATATCCTCAGCAACGGTGAATGAAATGCAAGCTTTGGAAACAGTGGTGGATCCTAGGAAGACTGAAATACAATATCCCGGAGTAATCATGTCACGATCTACTCGTTGCAGCGTTGGGCGTGTGCCGGTTTCGAGGTTGGATCCGTTTGGCGGACACACCGGGGGACGCCCGAGCATAGGTCACTTATGCGGACATAAGCAGCCCAATTTGGGCTGACCGGATCCTAGAGGCGGACATATCCGGTCCAAATGTGTGAGGCCATAAGGGCCGAAAATCGGGCACTTAGGATCAAACATCAGTACCCATATGCCGGGGTCCTACGACATCGCGTGCCACATCCAGTCCGTGCAGAGACTGTATCCTATCGGGCTCTCGCCGTCGACCCTGGCCGGCTCACAGTCCTTCTCACTCCGGATTCTTGAGGAACTCACGCCGGAACGAACTCGAACTCGACTCTCCCGGGTGTACACCTGCCAGATTGTATCCATCGACCGCGCTCACATGGGAGCCGATTCCCCAGTGTTATGCCTGAAGCTTTTCGACGACAGATTTCTGCACATGGATGATCCTCGCGATGACGGATATAGTGATGAGGAGCCTCCCGGAGAAAGTGAACTCGAGCAGTGGTGGAACCGGTATGAGAACGAAGAGAACGGGGTACGCTGTGAGGACATGACGTATGAGCGGCTACGATTCATGCAAGGATCCCTCCTGCCTTGGTATTATGGTGCGCACAGGGTGAGTGCAGAGGTCGAACTCGCGGACGGTGAGAGACGGAACTGATTCTGCCTTCAGTTAACACTCCCTGGGGGGCACACCATATACGGCATCCTTATGGAGTACGTGGGCGGTGTACCACTGGGCGAAGGTCATGCCGCTCATCTACCTCCACAACAACAGGTGGAACTGGTACGTTGGCTTGTCTATCAGCATTGTTTAGCCTTTGTGAGCTTTCTCCATAGATAAACAGCCTGCGTCTCGGTGTTCGAGGCATGGAACATGCCGATGTTTCTCAGCATGACTGGCACAGGAAGCAAATCCTCGTCAGCGCCCGCTCGACGTCTGATAGCATGCTGGGACCTAGCGTCCACTGTGTCCTTGTTGACTTTTCTTCTTGCTCCACGTCCCTTCATGCCTCTGATTTCCACAGGGACGATGACTTTGGGACGTGTCTCAGTTACCTCGTAAGTCCAGACGCTCACCTGGACGCAGAGATCGTGTTGGAACACTGGGGAGAAAGGCAAATTTGGGACACCATATCTGCTACTGTCAACGTGCATGGGGAATTGCGGGGCGTAAGGAAACCTGAAGATCCCTACAGGTTTGTCTTTGCGATGAATGAGGACCGACGCCGAGATTGATTTGCGATAGTCCTAGTATTGGTTGATCTATTTCTTTCTCTCTACCTTGTTTTCCTCCAATCCTGTGCTTTCAGCTATTGCGAGCACCCCTGCCTCACTCCTCTGATACTCATATTACTCGGGGCGCCCAGGATTGAGTTTCCCTACTCATTTATAGTCACCTATACTGTGTCACGTACTGGGGAGTTTTCAAAGCACAGTCCCTCCAGTGTCTGCAGATATGTGTGAGCAAGAGTGCGGTTGGATAAAGGATATGTCACCGTCGAGACAGAGAGAAAGTCTCGGAAAGAAGCTCGACCGGGAGCTCCTGTATCGGCGAGCGCATACTTGGTAGCGCCATTTCCGTGTCCTAGGTCGCTCGTTTCCGGTGAATATAAAATAAAACAGATTGACATGAACTCTATAGTCACAGTATGCGAAGATATAAGGGTTGAACGAGAGATATGGAAGTTATAGCTGCAAACCGTTACGTTCGAAGGATGTGAAGGTTGGAGACCGCACCGCTCCTCAACGCCGAGCAACGCAGGTACTCGCAGCGGACTGTTTCAGTCGATATTCACAGTCCTTTTCGAAGTTTTGAGACGGTCCAAGTTGTCTAAATCAGACTCGTTTAGACGCTGCATGCAGAGGTAGTTCACTGTAAAATACTACGCAAGCTAAGAATTGAGGGGTCTGCAGACAGAGTCGCGGTATTTTCGAATGATGCTAGATGCACTGTGGGGGGAACTAGCGCTGCACAAGATCAAGAACAGTGCTAGTAGAAAGAAAGGAATGATTCAAACGTGGCACTCGTTAGATCTGAGGGGCGTCGCTGGCCCGGGCACCTCTGAATCCTGGAGCAGATGTTGTATTTGCTTGTCGAGATCTGTGGAGGAAGGACACAGTGTTTATGTATCGCACAATTGTTATGTAAGTTGTAGCCCGAGGGAGACACGCTGTGAATACCATTTATGGTACTATCATTGCCCAATACGGATATGTCGAACCTTTGATGACAAGCTTCGCCACGCTGCGGTTGGCTTCGCTGTCGTCTTTACATAATCTCGGTTATATCACCCCCGGGACGCCCAAGAGCACCGCCGCCTGGGTGCCCGAGTTCATTAAAGCCGTCTTGACGACGTTATTCCATCTGGACGAGCAGGAGACATGGCGCCTGCACCGAAGAAGGCCCTCAAACTACGGCGAGCACTGAAGTCGGCGGCGTCGGCGGCTCGACTGCCAACGCGCGTGACGGCGGGGCGATCTGTGAACGCTTTCGCTCCTATTCCCGGTGAACTCCCGGTCGTGTTCTTGCGGGTGCAAGTCCTGGGATGCAAGGATCTGCTGGCAAAGGACAAGAGCGGCAACAGCGACCCGTAAGCATGCCAAATGTCCGGTATCGACCGCTGTCACGCTCATGAATCCTTACAGCTTTGTGGTGGTCTCTTTGCTGAGCACCAAGCATCAGACGCCGGTCGTCAAGCGTTCAACGAGCCCTATATACGCTGAGAAGGAGGCTACGTTTGACTTCCCGATATACCTGTCGCTGGCTGAGAAGCTCGGCGTCGTGGAGCTGGTGGTATGGGACAAGGACATGCTGAAGAAAGACTATCTGGGTGAAGTGTCACTGCCTCTGGAGGACTGGTTCAAGGGTGGTCGGGCTTTGGGATTCGACGACCCGAATAACAAGGTCCGCCGCTTACGTCCAAGATGTCTAATGCGGACGGCTTACACCTTGACAGCCGTTCACTGCCCCGGTCGTATCGACCAGGACTACTACGAAAGCAAGAGGCACCATCGAAATTAAGCTCGGCTTTGTTCAGCCTCCTAATACAGAGTCTTTGCTCGACTTTGACGAAATCTACCAAGATCTTGTAAAGCGCTCTCGGCCTAGCTTGATGTCTGCGCCTCCGGTAGGTTTCCCGTACCCCGCTCCGTCGCCATCATCCTAATGTATCCAGACCGAAGGCATAGGCACTGTCCGATCGAATCAAGGAGGTCCTTTGTTCGAAGATGACGGGTTTAGCTCAGACGAAGGTGAGGGCCCCACCGACGAAGAGGACGAAGAGCCTGCCTCGCCGCGCTTCACCGAGATATACGCGGGCCCCTCGACGCCTCTTGTTGACGAGCCCCATTCGGTCAGTCTGCCCCTCAGCCCCACCACTCCCACTGCCCCCGATCGTAGTCCTACAGCGGAGAAGACGCCCGTCGCGCCGAAACCTTCGTCGCAGGTCTTCAAAGTGCCCAAGGTGCTGAGGCGCCCGACGATGTCTCCTACTCCCTCGTACGACTCATCTTCGGTGCCCACACCTACAGCACTAAGTCTCGATGGCCGGACGCGGTCTTCCCCGGTGCAGGACATGCGTGGGCGAAGCGTCAGTGCGGGTCCGCCCTCGACCCCACGCACCGAGAAGAAGGGGCCGAAGTTCAGGAAGTCTTGGGGAGGGAAGAAGGGTGCTTACAACTTCTCGGCGGCCAATGATATCGTTGGAATTGTTATGCTCGAGATCCACGGCGCCGAGGATCTGCCCCGGCTCAAGAACAGTAAGTGTCTTTAATGGGGTCCTGCCAGACGAACGATCTGACTTTCCTAATTTCTCCAGTGACGAGGACGGGTTGGGACATGGACCCGTTTGTAGTCATTTCGTTTGGTAAGAAAGTCTTCCGAACTCGCGTGATCCGACACTCTCGTAATCCCATCTGGGACGAGAAACTGCTCTTCCACGTGCGACGGTACGAGACATCGTTCAAAGTGCAGTTGACGGTGCTCGACTGGGACAAGCTATCTTCAAACGACCATGTCGGGGATGCATCGTTCAATATTTCGGAGCTATTAGCGGATGTGCCTGCAAAGGACCCCGCTACTGGGCTGTACACTGATGACACGAACGGCGACACGCCCATGAAGGAGTTCAAGCTGCCTCTGTCCACGGCGAAGGAGATGCCCTGGGAGGGCCGACACAACCCCACGATTACCTTCAAAGCGAAGTACCAGCCCTACGACGCGCTCCGCCAGCGCTTCTGGCGACAGTACCTGAAGCAGTATGACACGGATGACACGGGCGCGCTCTCGCACGTTGAAATCACGTCAATGCTGGATTCTCTTGGCTCGACTCTGTCAGCGGAGACAGTCAGCTCTTTCTTCACGAGGCATGGTAAGAAGCCTCACGAGGACGAGCTAACCATCGCGGAGACAGTACAATGTCTCGAGGAGGAGCTGTGCCGGCCCGCGAGCGAAAAGAAGCGGATCACCTCCGACTCGGACGTACTTTCCACGGACACAAGTGCGCCCGTCACCCCCGCAGTTGCTGGGGACAACGCTCCTGGGACCGCGCTGGATATGAGCAAAATGAACTTTTCGGGCCCGCCCATGGCCCCGCCCCAGGAGGCGTATTCACAGCCTGAGGAGGAGCCCATAAAGAAGCCGTCGTTGCCGCCCGCGTACCCCACAGAGCGGACGCAACAACCCTTGCAGGATCTAGCCGTTGGGTTGCCAGGGCACCCCGCGCGGGTAGTACCTCCATCCTATCCTGGGCCCGTGCATTCCAACTCATCTTCATCAATATCTGATACCGAGGATTACTCTGGATCTGCGTCGACGTCCCCGTCGGATCAGTCGCCATCGGCGGGGTCGCTGGAAAGGGTCATCAATGTGAAGAATTGCCCACTGTGTCACCGTCCGAGGATGAATTCCAAGGCTGAGATGGACATTGTAACTCATTTGGCTGTTTGTGCCAGTCAAGACTGGGCCCGGGTGGATCGAATTGTCGTGGGTAACTTCGTAACCGCTAGCCAGGCGCAAAGGAAGTGGTACACGAAAATAATCTCGAAAGTGTCCAGTGGGAACTATAAGCTGGGAGCGGTTAGTTTACCTGTCGGTGGCACGCTGGTGGCAGGACTGATGAATTTGAAATGTTTGCCCCAGAATTCCGCGAATATCATCATCCAAAATAGAATGACGGGGCAGTTAGAGGAGGAAAAGATGCAGGTGTACGTTAGACTGGGGATTCGACTTCTGTACAAAGTGCGTCGTGTGGCGTGACCGCTCACAGAATTCACTAATCTTCTTCCATATAGGGGATGAAAGGGAGGATGGAAGGGGCAAGAGGTATGTGTCCCGCTGCTTTCGCACGAGCCTGCGCTCAATCTGTCGCAGCCCGTAAACTTCTTAAATCCTTGTCCATCAAGCAGGGTATCAAATATGATTCTCCAGAATCGGCCCGCGACATTTTACCATTCATAGAGTTCCATAATTTGAACGTGGATGAGATCCGGGATCCTATCAGCTCATTCAGTGAGTCTACGTATTCTTTACCTTTGTGCCCCTGCTGAGACCAGGACATAGAAACATTCAACGAGTTCTTCTACCGGTAAATACTATCCATCTCGCACACGATGACCTTATTCACTTCTAGTACAGAAAGCTAAAACCGGAAGCGAGACCTGTTGAATCCCCCAATGATCCAGGCCGACTTGTGAGCGCGGCTGACTGCCGGCTTATGACCTTTGAGACCGTCAACGAGGCTACCAAGCTGTGGATAAAGGGTCGCGAGTTCACTGTGGCGCGACTTCTTGGTGACGCTTACAAAGACCAAGCCGAACGATACAACGGGGGTGCCCTTGCCATATTCCGGTTGGCGCCGCAAGACTACCATCGCTTCCATTCTCCGGTGGATGGTACGATTGGTCCAATGACGTACATCGCCGGAGAATACTATACTGTCAACGTGAGTGCGCTCTGACAGCACGTTGATGCGAGGAAGGTGACTGACCGTTTGGTTTCACGATCAGCCGCAAGCCATCAGAACCGCATTGGATGTGTATGGGGAGAATGCTCGCAAGATCGTTCCCATTGACAGTCCGCAGTTCGGTCGCGTGATGGCTGTCTGCGTTGGGGCCATGATGGTGGGTACAATCCGGACAACCGTTCAGGAGGGCGAACAGGTCAAGCGAGGCCAAGAGTTTGGATACTTTGCATTTGGTATGTCCGTCTCTTTTGAGATGGCTATCAGGGCTAACTTTTGAAACTCCAGGGGGTTCTACGATTGTCATGCTCTTCGAGCGGGGAGTCGTGGAATGGGATGAAGACCTGCTCATCAACGGGCGAGCATGCCTGGAGACGCTCGTTCGGGTGGGCATGGGCATCGGCCGAAGTTTGCGATCTCCCAGCCCCTTGGCCAATGGGAGAGCGTAGGCCAATGATCAAATGAACGCACTATTTATTATCATCTTGACATATCGTACCTTTGCATTGGCTTATACCAACAATGACACTAATCGGACTTACGAACAAGCATTGGTAGTACTAGGACCACACCCGCAGATGATATCCCGATAACCCTGATCCTCGGTTCATCTTGTACATTACGTTAATGATAGTGTAAAGTCTAGCTTCACCTCCGCCTGCGCATGCTTTACTACGGTACCGTACGTCGCATAATAGTTTGCTCAATTCGTGATTCGACGTAAAGTACTTCGACGCGACGCGGTCATGTGACATCATATAACGCGCTCCCTCTCCATATATTATACGCGTGTAACTGCCATCTCCTGATCGCTCGCTCGTCGAGAACTTCCCATATCATCATGAGCAAGACGACATCCGTGATTGACTTAACTGTGGACTCTCCAGCCGCCTCGCCCTCCAGACCTAAGCTACCATGTAGCACCAAGTTTGCGGGGAAGTCTTTCTACATCACTGGGACATGGGTCACCATGACGGCGGACCATGCGCGGGAACTATGCAGGGCGAATGGAGGGTCAGTACTTTCCTTCAGTACTTCTATCTGGATTTCGGCTGACCCAACCAAAGGCGGGTCGTCAGCGCGACATCAGAAAGCGTGGATTACATAGTTCTGGGAGCGAAGGGGACGCTGCAACACGTGCCATTGGCAAAGCCATCGCAGAAGCTGACTGAGAGGGAGTTCCTGGACATGATATTGGCCGAGGACGCGCAGGCAACGATGAAGGGTCGAAAGCGACCGGCGCAAGATGAGAACGAACCTGTTCGCGGTGCCCCTTCGAAGCCCGCGAAGAAGAGCCGCACCTCGGATGCAGGACCTGAGGCTGTTATAGGGTATAAGAGGGTGCAGGACTTCATCTGCAACGGCTACGTTGAACTCAAGGGAAAGACGCTGAAAGCATACGATTGCGGCGGCGAGGTGTATAAGGCGCAGAGGGGCAAAAGTATCCAGGATTTATTGAGCAAGTTTGAGGCTTGGTTAGAGGAGTGCGATGGGGTACGTCTCTCTGCGTCAAGTTAAGGGATTAAAATATGTTCTCACTGGACGAACCCTGTACAGGAATATCATTACCGAATGATGAAGGGATATTAACTTGCATCCAGTTGAAATCATCCCAGGATATCATGGACCAGGGACCGGTATCTTATATCCTGCGCTTGGATTAAGTAGGCTGTGTGGCATCTGCGAAATGGTCTTTGCTATGTAAGATAAGTTGTAGAGTGGGGATAGTCTATAGCGAGATGTTGTTTATACGACGCAAATAACATAGATTGTAAAATGAATATGTCTTTGCATCCGCTCAGGACTGAGCGAACAGAGAAGTCTAGCTGTTTCCGACTCAGTCCTCAATGATGGGCAACGCAGTGCCAAAAATCTCGAGCGTAGTCAAGGGGTGTCGATTCTCGCTCACATAGCGGGCAAGCACCAATGTCCCACCACCAGACATTCATCATTCATGAAATAGGTGGGAGAACACTTTCCTTGCATGCTCTGAAGTGGGACTTGGCAGAGACATAAAGAATGAGAGAACAATGTCAATCAAATGTCCCCTGACTTTTAGAGGGCATAGTAAATGTCCCGCTGACTTGCCTTTGTTCATTCAAAGGACATTCTCCATGTCCAGGTCATGGTCCAACAAAGACCATTCTAGGAAAGTGTTCTCCCCACCGGGGCATGTTCATAGCATGCTCGCCGGCGGGACATCGGTCTCTGCCCGCAGTGTCAGGCTTGTCCGGGAGGGAGATCTAGGACAGGATCAGACGATCACTGCAACTGAGCCACCGCGTCTGCGCGTCTACGTTGCCACTCACTCTTGATGAGATCACCCGCGAGCTGCCAGCACGAAATCGTAGGGGTCTTCGGGCTGTTTAACGCTCCGAATTTTCTGATTCACGTTGGCAGTGGCAGATATGGTGTCCCAAATCTGCCTTTCTCTCCACTGCTCCCAGACGATTTCTGTGTCCTGTGACCAAGTGAGTGTCGGGACGCAGGAGGCTGCTGACACATCCCCCGAGGTCATCATCCCTATGCCAATCAGATCGTGAAAGAAGTGGAGCAGGACGAACGGTCGAGAAGAACATAGTGAACACTCGGCCTGCAGATAATCAGACGTCGGAATTGAACGGAGGATCTTATTTCTGTGCCAGTCGTACTGAGAGAAATCGGCTTGCGCCAGACACGAACGGCGAGGCGCACGCTCTGTACCTGAAGATCTGACGTGGTAGACCGTGGACCAGACGATATACGCAAAGAACATACCAGTTCCAGTTGCTGTTCCGGAGTCAACTGAGCGGCGTAGCCCTCGCCCAGCGGTACAGCGTCCACATACTCCATGAGAATGCCGGACGCCGTGTAAACCGCCCGCCCCAGGGAGTGTAAACTAGGGTATAGAACTGTGTCGAACCCCTTGCAGTGCGCGAGAGTAATATCAACGCCGGACGCGTGCGCGCCATAATACCAAGGACCCTTGCATGAAACGTAACCGCTCATACGTCATATCCTCAGAACGCTCACCACTGCTCGAATCTCCATGGCTCTCGAGGTCCACTGGCGTCGTATATGTCATCATCGCGGGGATCATCCATGTACAGAAATCGGTCGTCACCTGTCCTTTATTGTAGGAACGGGAGTCTTGGTTTTCACGATATAAACTCGGTGTTATAACTGTGGGTACAACCGGGTCAGAACATCTCAGAAGGGCTAAGGAAAATAACCCGAGCGAACGTACGCCGAAAGGAGCGTGCAATTATTGGGAGGTAAGAGCACCCCAAACGCGTCTGTCGTCAAGAAATAGGATGCGAGGGATGAACGTACATTGTTCAACTGCAACGCCTGCGGAAAAGGATATCCGCCAGAATCTGAGGACCTGAGAGATACTTGCACGGGTGCAGGGCATCGAAGAATGTGAGTCCTCTCGTGGACCGGGACAGGGTCTGTGCATTGCGTTCAACAGCAGGCATGTCGGTCCTACCCCCAGTCTGGAACTAAAAGGGACATCAGCGGCTGAAGCTACTCGCAATCACCAGATTTTGAGCACTAGACGAACGAAGAGTCAACATATGGATCTCGACAAGCGGTCTTGCAGCTTTGAAGCTTGAGATCAGGGAGGTGATGAAAACCCAGTGAAATTAGGCCGACCTACAACGTGATACAATGATAATGTACACACAACCAGTCTAAGTCGTCACGAACGGGAATACATAAGATAACAGAAAGGGGATCTCGGAACAAGGGAGGGCGGGGTATATGGATCATCGATGACGCAGCGATAATATAACAGTCATTATAGATGTCCTGCTGCAGGCGGCATGAGCATGAATGCACAGAGGATTAACGTTTGTATATGCGGCGCACCTAGAGTACCTGTCCACCATATTTACTCGTCGCTGTCACCAGCGTCGGCCTCATGCTCTTCGTGCTCCTCCTGCTCTTCCGTCTCGCTCGAGGCAGCGGGCTTCTTGGCTTTTCTCGGCGCGCGCGTCTTCTTCTCCTTCTCTGCCTTGGGTTTTGGGGCAGCACGAGGCTTGGGCTCCTGGCCGCGGTTCGGATTCTCCGGGGCATCCCGCCACAACTTGGCGACCTGAGAGCGGAGGTCAGTCCTGACGACACAGGGGGAAGTGGCAGACTGACCTCGGCCATAGCCTCTTTCACGGACATGCCATCATGCTCAGAGCGGTACTTCTGAAGGTTCTCCTTCATAAACAGGTTGTATGCAGTAGGCGCGCGCTTAGGCTTGTCGGCCTTCTCTGCCTTCTCTGCAAGCAATCAAGAGTTAGATAAGGTGTCTAAACATAAGAGAGGGTCGGGATGAAAATAGCACGAGGAGAGCAACATGACCGTCGCAATCGAGGGTTAGGGTTGCGCATATACACGGAAGGAGACCGAGTAAGGCATATATGCGGTTATACATATGCAGATGTATGCGCGACGGGGGGGGGGGGGCAAAGGGGGTAACCGAAGAAGACGCTAACCTTTTCTCGGGCGCGTCGTCTTCGCATTTGCAGACTTCGTCGCGGTCTTCGTGGTGGTTTCTGGTCGGCATCAAGTCAGCCATCACTCGCCATCAGCAAAAGTAAGCTTGCTCACCCGTAGCTGTCTTTGCCATTGCGGGGGACGTCGAGGGGGGTCAAGGAGATGGTGGTGGGAGGAAAGAGAGATTGAGGGGATAAAGGCAAGATGGGGATTAAATAAGAGACGCAAAAGCGGGGCTTCAAAACCGAAGTCAACGAACAACCAAACAGGCCCAACAAGCGCGTCGTGGGGTCCACGTGACCATGGTCCGTGCGGGGTCACGGGTTGCTCCCGAAATAGCACTGTCTCAGCCACAGCCAGGCTATTCTGGGGTACGGCTGTTGCCGGGAAGCCCATATATTAATGCCAGCGGTTGACGACGACGGCATCTCTTCCCCTTTTCCCCCAACCTCGTCGCCGTCGCGCGCAGCATACAGCTTTTCTTTCCTCTTTACACCTATTAGTCGTCTAAATGGCTCGCTACGCTCTTTCAACCCTCTTGGCTGTCGCCGCTGTATCGTCCCCGCTCGTCTTTGCTCAAGACAGCACCACTCCTCTTGCGTCAAAGCACTTCTCTTACCCTTCTGAGATCGTAAGTCTTGAGTGTCTAATTCAAATTGTTCGCGGGATTGACTTTTTCGGTAGCCCTACCAAGTTGATCCCGCCGATGGCGTTCGTGGTCCCCAACAGGGCTACAACTTGTGCAACTCTACCACCGAGAATCAGAACTCTATGTGTCAAACCTCTTTTGTGAATCACATTGATGGTAAGTTTTCACTTTTGGGCGTTTTTGGGCCCTGCGAACGTGTTTCATCTCCCAATACTCACGACGACAATCATTTGTTCCATAAATAGACTTCTGTTTGTGGGCACCCCCCAAACCTGACCAGACCATCGGTGACACTGAGGGCGAGGAAGTCGCCTGGTGCACGAAGAAGGGTCATGGTACCCGTCTCATCCCCGACGGCGCTCTTCAGGGCGTTCAGTACCTCAAGACTCCTGACTACATCCAGATTGTTGGCTTCATCGACCAGAAGCAGATCAACATTGCTTCTGATGACTTCGGTGGCGAGTTGGACCCCCACGGTGCTGACCTTGTGAGTGTCCCTTTGGCTAGTTCAGGCAGAACGATGTTAATACTCCTATCAGCGTGGCAACCCCCTCGGTGGTCTCATGTACTCTAACGCCTTCCCCAGCAACAATGGCAACAACGACTCTTACCAGCAGGTGATCGAATGGCACAAGTACGTCCGTCTGTCATCGTGATGCAACTTCTGATGCTCACTCCCCGGCTCAGCTTCATGGGTGGCAATGCCTTCTGTATCAAGGTTTGCGACCCTGCCGGTGCTCACGCTGCCGACTACTGCCAGCACATCTTTGACCGCATTGGTTGCGCGTACAACGACCCCAACCAGGCCAAGAACGGCACCTTCGAGGTCTGCGACTCTGACAATGCCGACTACCCGGGTGTCTACACTTCGAACGGCCAGGTCATGACCTACACCCAGCCCCCCGAGTCGCTCGGTGCCATCACCACGATGCCCTACACCGCCCGTGTCGCGGCGTCGTCCAACTGTGTGCAGTATGAGTCGAAAGCTCTCTACACCGACCTCGCGTCCGTTGCTGGCTCCGGCTCGAGCGCATCCGCCACCGGCTCTGTCACTGGGACTGCCAAGACTGCGGGTGCGACCGGCGGCAGCTCGTCACGCTCTGGGTCTGCTGCCCAGTCGAGCTCGACCGGTGGCACCAGCGGTGCTGAGGCGCTCGGCATCAGTGCCGTGTCCGGTATCATCGGTGTTACGTTCGCGATGATGTTCCTGTCATAATATGCTCACGACGTTCACGACGGCTGGGTGATGTTATGGGCAGGGTCGTCATTGGTAGTGTAAGAGTCGCGTTTGGGATTAATTGGATTTGGGAGGAGGAGAAGTTATAGAGGTGGACGTTTCATGACGCTTGACTGCAAAAGGCTCGGGTCCCATACCTCGCATCTACCTAGCATCATATTTTCTAGTACTAGTGCGTGTTCTCGGACACTCGCGAATGGACTCTTTTCGTACTTTTCTACCATCAATTCTAGTCTTGCGTGGATGGCAACTGGACGATATACCCGCTTACGTGGAGAATATACCTGGAATCTAATTCGTCAGGATAACTGTTGTGGACGCGGCATGTTTGACGAGTGGGTTGCAGCTGTTTACCGACGTAGTGCCTATATCGTTGACGACCATGTAATAATTCAGCCTTTCTCTGTTGTCAAGGCTATTTGAAGCTGACAGCCTGAGACCAGATAATCATCAGCACAGGTGGTTGAACCCTCCTCTTGAAATCCTACCGCGGTCATAAATTGCGGCAAGTGCAGTCACGGGGCATGCGGTTTCCTGCAACTGCGGATCCGCGCGCAGCGAAGCGTGGTAACCGAAACGGGTAGCTCATACGACGATAGGGGAAGTCAACTCCACAACGCCAGAGCCTCGCCATCGGACAAGCTCGTTCTCCACCGACGTAATGGCACTGTCAACACCCATCGACTGCGTCATTCAATGGCCCCAGTGACGACGGCGCCTGCCTTTGCGCGGTATATAATGCTCTGGGCCGCTGCGGGGCCCACCAGATTTCACGATTCCCTTACGACTTCATCCTCTTCACGAACCACGACTTTTTATCTGTAACGCGACATAATAATCATGGAAAAGGCTAGCTCTGTCATCGCTGCGTTCGACGCGGGCAAGATGCCCAGCCAGAAGCAGATCAGCCAGTTCATCGACTCGGTGCTCAAATCGGGCCTCGTTGAGGTCGAGCCGAGTGAGGGCAGCGGCGAGCTCAGCAAGCAGGGCAAGGTGCTCGCGCAAGACCTTCGCGATGTGTTGGAGGCGTACAAGAAGCTTGGGGAGGACAAGAACGGTGAGCATTGTCCACGGCTTACCATGCGTGGAGCACGGACTGACTTGCACGATAGGTGATGATCAGCTACAAGAGGCTTTCTGGCACCTGAGCGAAGGCGATCTCTCAAACACCTCCATAAACACCGGCATGGACGTCGACGAGGACGAGGCCTCCCGTGACGCTCGCGCCATCCGCGCCGCCGTGCGCAACTTCCTCTCGATCGCCTGGACGAACCTCTCCTCGGAGGGCTCCAACCTCTTTGACGACTTTGCATCGTTTGCGCGGCTCACGCTTGCCGATGCGGCAGAGGCCGTTGAGGTCGCCGCGTCCAAGACGAAGGAGGGCTTGAGGAGCCTGGACGAGGACATTCAGGAGGGCGAGCGTGATAACCTCGGCCGGAAGAAGAGAAAGATCGAGGACGAGCAGCCACAGGACCCCAAGGCAAAGTTCGAGAAGGGCATGGACACTGCGAAGGAGTATGGCTCCAGCGCTATCGGTGCCGGTCAGGAGGCGAAGGCTCGCGCTGAGAACGTGAGCAAGAAAACGAGCGATCGCCTCACGAATTCTTACTATCAAGTAAGCTTGGCTCGTATGTTCGAGTCTGCTCCCCCGCTAACGTTCTTCTCAGATGGTCGAGCGTGCTCAGAAAGATCCCCAATACCGCGAGTCCGTGACGACCGTATTCGACGTATGCCAGAAGTGGCTCGACAAGACCCTCGACACCGCTTCGGACGTGAACAAGGACACGTCGCTCGAGTCCTTCATCAACGACCCCACGCCCGAGCAGCACACCATCCAGTCGCTGCGCGCGATGCGCACGCTCGCCGAGCGCCTCGCGGGCGGCAAGTCGCTCGACGATCTCTTCGCGCACCTGCGCACGTGTCTGGTCGACATCCGCCAAGACGAGGACCTCAAGAAGTGGTTCAACGACTTCCTCGCGCACGTCCGCAGGAGCCTCGACGAGCCAGGGTACATCCACTCGGACGAGTGCTCTGAACGCTACTCTGAGCTGCGCCAGCGCTGGCGTGACTTGATGAACGCGGACTCGGAGGAGGGACGCAAGTGGAAGGCGGACGTGAAGAAATTTAACGAAGAGTGGACGGAGTTCAACAAGAGGATTGACCGTGACCAGGACGTGCAGAGGATCCGCAGCGCCTGGAGCAAGTTCGGCTCGGACTTGGAGGATGCTATGCTCGAGGCCGGGAGCACGGGCTTGCAGCTTGCCGCCGGTCAGGCGACATGGTTCTGGCAGGACGTCTTCAACGTCTACCTACCAAGAGTGTTTGCCTTCGTCAAGGATATCCCTATTCCAAGGTGGGTTGTGATTAATCTATTCTTCAATTGTTGTTCGAAGCTAACGTCGGGATTATAGAACTGAATACAAAGATGCCGAGACCGAGTTCGTGCTCGAGGACCTGGATATTTCTTCATTCAGCCTGTTACCCGGCCACGTCTTCATCCGCAATATCACCGACGTCGACATTTCCGCTCCACAAGAGGCCGACACGAAGACCGCTGTCGGTGCGTTCACGCACATACACGTCCAGGGCATGCAGCTCGCGCTTCGGGAGGTGTCGTTCTACTACCACGATAAGACTGCTTCCGTCGGCCCTGGTGAGTTCACGGGTCTGATGGAGTTGACGCTCCCGCCGCAGGGCATCGACATCGATCTGCGCGTGCGCATGCTGCCGAATACGCCCGCAGGTCTGAAGGAGCGTGAGAAGGTCGGCGGGTTCCAGAAGGTCGAGAGCGTTGACGTGAAGGTGACCGACGGACTGGCGTTTGACGTGAAGCAGAGCAACCACCCGATCCTGGTGACGATGTTCAAGCCGGTGATGACCAGTGTCGTGAAGAACGTGCTGGAGACGACGCTGCGTGAGCAGATCCGCGGTGCGATTGAGCAGGTCGACCATATGGCTTGGGACATTGGCAATCGTGCGGAGGTGTTCCAGGACACCGGCTTGCCTCGCGGCGCCAGTCTCATTGCTGGATTCTGGAGTGAACTTGGCAAGATGGCGAGGCAGCCTGGTGGGCTCACCGAGGGATGGAAGGCGACGGGCACTGGTGTTGTCCGTCGTGATCCGACCGCGCCCAAGGGTGCAGAGGCGCCTGTGTTCGCGATGGGCGCTGAGCCGCAGATCCTGAGCGGGGAGAAGCGTGGCCCGAAGGGTACCAACTCTGAGCCGCTGAAGGACAGGCTCGATATAGACGTCGATGCGAGCATGGAGAGTGCCCAGGAGGGTTTGAAGGGTGTCGCGCAGAAAGCCGGAGAGGGCGTCAAGCAGGGCGTGCAGAAGGTGCGGTCGTTCAAGGAGAGCGTGAAGCAGAAGGTCGAGGAGGAGAAGAGCCGGCCGGGATGGCAGAGTCCTGCTTTCGACGTCTAAGCCTTCGGTTGAGGGTCTGAATCATGCTCGGGGTGCGTGTACGAATGGAGATCGGCAGTATATGGTTTGCATGTATCAATAGTAGTGTAGCGATACGGAGTAATATATCTAATACCAGTCTCCTCGCAGTTCCGAAGTTTAGGGTGTGCGATGTCGATGCTGGTCGCAGATCACCGTCGCCACAAATATGGTAAACAAGTGCAACGTGCACGATTCGGACGACCACGTCACCGACTGCGAGAGGAGGAATTCATGAACTAATACTGACAGTTTTCTTCCTCGTAGCCGTTGGAGCGTCATCTGGAGCGTTGGGTATCACTCCTGATTTGCGGTGTTGAAAGCTTGGGCACACCACAATGCAACCGCGGCTCAAAGATAGAGAAGCGACCTTGCCCTCATCAAGTTGGGACAAAGTCCTTCGTTTGCTGGTAAGTGATTAAGGATCTGGAAAGCTGTACCGAACCCATTGATCTCTCAATTGGCTTAGTACAGAAGGCTACTCAACAGAACTATTGCAAGAGTGCGTCCTGAGTCATTGCCTCGAGGCTCAGTGAGGTCTCCTGCGTCCATATCCCTTGGGTAGTCACCGTGCGTATTCATATGCTCTTACCCTTGAATGTACGGGTGCACTCAATATATTTTCTCAATGTCGCCAGCTGTCACATCAATCATCCGCTTAGGAATATGGTTCAGGCCAGTTCGCCCTCGCCGATACAAGAAATCCCTGTCGAACTGTTGTCGGAGATTTTCAGCTTCTCTCTGTGTTTTGATCGGGAAAACCGCTGCGTTCAGCCATGCACCAGGGCAGCTCCTCTCCTTCTGATGCGAGTTTACAGACTCTGGAGGGACTGCGTCACCAAGACTCCTGAGTTATGGTGCTCGTTGGCGATCAATGTTACCTCCAAGTCCGACACTGTTAATCGGATGTCCGTGTGGCCATCCTGGCTCGAACAAGCAGGTTCCTCTCCATTGTCTTTGTCGGTGGATTTGTACTCATCGCTGTCCGACGAGGAAACCGAGGCGCTCAAAACGTTTCTACCCCGTTGCCGCTACCTATCCTTGGAGCTGGGGAAAGAACAATGTGCAGCGCTCCTTTCTGGTGTGCACTTTCCCGACTTGGAAGAACTGTCCGTACACTGCGAGCCAGACGTTGTATCGCCGCCAGCCGCTTGGCCTGGGTGGCCGCGTGGCGCCCTTTGCACTGCACCTCGGCTGCGGAAGCTGATTTTAAAAGGTGATATTGGTTGGGCACGTGAGGGTCTTGTCTTTTCGCCAACGTTGCTCAAGGAACTGGACTTCGATAAAGCACGTGCTTCCTTCTTTGTTATACCAGAGCTGCTGCGTCGGTGCGGCTCCTTGACCCGATGTGTGGTAGTGTTGCCACAAGATCTAACATTCAACACAACCACGGCTCTGCCCCAATTGCTGCAACTGCGATTGAGGAGCTTAGGTCTACCGGTGAACTCTTTCTTACCGTCACTTCGCGCCCCCCGTCTCAAAGTGTCGTTGGTCGACAACGATCAGGAGTCCCACCAAACGGGCGCTGTGACGACTTGTGTTCAATCTATCATCGGCTTAATATCTCGCTCGGATTGCCATCTACGAGAGCTCCGAATGTCGTGGTGCTGTTACCCATGCCGTGACCGCACAGAGTTTTCCCAGCTTCTCCAACTCCTCCCTTCCCTAGAGGTGCTTCACCTGGGCCACGGATCTATGGCGCTATGGCGAACCAATCCCGGTCAGGTCTTCGACTGCCTTACGTACAGGCCGAAAGACTCCGTTTCCCCGCTTCCTCGCTTGACGGAGCTGTCCATGCGCCTCTCGTATAAGATACAGGATTGTGGTCCCACCGTGGCTAGTGCCCAAGCCATGTTTCACTCGCGCATCGGAGGCCGACTATCAAGGACCGGATTGCCATCATGTCTCTGCTCGGCTTCCGTAGAAATCATCATCAAGGATGCTGCCTATGCTCTCATAAAGTGGTACGGACTAGAGTCGCGGCGTATCGTTAGAGAGATAAGGACAAGAGCGGGCGAGAGACATTCGGAGATAGTCGATCTAGAGAGCGCCCAAGCCTCGATAGATCGTCCATCCGCCTGTGACGGACCAGCAAGTGAACTGGGGAGGACTGCCAAGGCCTGTGTCATGAGATACTACAGTCTACCTAGCTTATTATACTCAGCCTACGGCCTAGAATATGTTCGGTTGGTTCTACTCTCATCATGTACATGTACCCCATGCCGCAATGATGCACAATTACTTCCAGTCAGCGAGCAAAGGTGCCGCTCATCAACGAGTGTCAAGCACCATGTCACTGTACTGTACGTCTAGAGTGTAGTACGCTCGGGTGTGTAGTATGTACAAAAACACAGATTGAGAATGCGTGGTTTCCCATGTGTTGATGCCTTCTGTGCCGTCCTGACTTCGCCGTAATCTTGAGTGAAGGTAACATTGAAACATAATTTCCCAAAGATTGCCAGCGGTCCTTCCGCCACAGATGTTGACAAACAAGTACAATGTCTGCTCCGGGAGGAGCCCAAGCCGGCGACGCGACTCGGGCCTCAGGTCTAGAGAGTGCCAGTGGCACGCTTGAATTGTTTCTTGGTCTTGCGCAGTACTAGCACCCTCCCCCCAGTGTATCTCGCCTTTGACAGACTGCGTCGACGATGCTGGCCGCTCCAGTTTTACCTCGCAAAGTACTTCATAGCCTTGCTCGTAAGTGAACGACCTCTGCAGGGGCCGAAACGAGTCTGACTTAAGTACCTTGGACTGATTCAGAAAGTCTGAAAAGGACCGCAGATATCGACTGAAAGAGCCCGCTGCGAGTAGCCGCGTTACTCTGCGTTGAGGCTCGGTGCGATCTCTACATCATTCGAACGTCACGGTGCGCAGCTCTAACCTCCTGATCTCTCGTTCGACCCTTACATCTTTGCACATCATGAGTACAGGCTTCTTGTCAATCTCGTTGCATTTATATCTCACAGCAACGAGCGACCTACGACCGGACATGCTGCCACCAACTCTGCACTCGCCGATCCAGAAGATCCCAGTCGAGCTTCTTTCAGAGATTTTCTCTCTGTGTATCAACGACGACGTGTCCTCTATTGAACCGTGCATTATAGCGCACCTGTGTTGCTCACACGTATCTGCAGGCTCTGGAGGGACTGTGCTCTAAACACTCCCTAGTTATGGTGTTCATTGGAGATATACGATGACGAATCCCACTTTGGACAATGGACGAAGACCGACGATGAACTGGCCGCGGGGCTTTCATCTCAGATATCTATCATGAAGTCATGGTTTTCCCGGGCAGGTTCTTGTCCCCTCTCTTTATCAGTGGTGCTGTGCTCCCCGTTTTCGGAACGCATTGAGCACTCCATCGAGATGCTCGCACCCTATATCCGTCTCTGCTGGCGCCTATCCGTGTACCCGCAGCACGACGAAAGAGCTCCACCGCTCCTCTCCGGCTTGCACTGTCCCATCTTGAAAGATCTGACAGTCCAATGCGAACAAGGCGCTTGCCTCGAGTGGCCGCGAGATGCTCCTTGCGTGGCACCTCACCTGCAGCGGCTCAACTTACCAGGCGCTGTCAACTGGGTACGCGACTGTTTGGTGTTTTCACCACTGAAGCATCTAAACCTTTCCTGGGAGTATGACATGGCCACGGGCGCTGAGATATCGGCACTGCTCTCACGCTGCACCTCTTTAACCCGATGCTGCGTGAAGCATCTACCTATGCTCGAATTCGATACTGTCACTCTGCCGCAGCTACTGCGATTGGACTTGTCGAGCCACGACCACACCAAGATGGGCTCCTTCCTGCGGGGGCTTTCTCTCCCCTGCATCCAAGATTTACGGGTGGAGCAGCGTTACATGGAGACAGCACCGGGACTTTTGGTGCTCAGTGCATCATCGATTTGATATCCCGCTCGCACTGTCATTTACGGAGACATAATGTCCTGGACAGCATATCCATGCATCGATCGTGCCGAATTCTGCCAACTTATCCAGGCCTTGCCCTCCCTAGAGGCGCTTCACATGGAGGATCAAACTGCACTGTGGCAGATCGATCCGGGGCGGGTAATCGACTGCCTCTCGTACAGGCAGACCGAAGCCACATCCTCTGGCCCGCTGCCTCGTCTGACCCATTTGACCCTGAACCTCGAGTTTACCGTGGATAGCTACCCCTCTGTTCCAAATGTCGAAGCCATGCTCCGGTCGCTCACTGGAGGGCAGGAGACCTCCTCTTTGTCATTATAGAAGTTGTGGTCGAGGAACCTCATCATGTTTTTGTCAAGTGGCGCAAGTTACGATCAGGACGCTTCGTTAGAAAGATGTTGAAACGGGGAGGTGGCACACATTCTGAACTAGTGAATCTAGGGAACGCCGATGTCCGTCTGGGATAGAGTTAGCGTGTTGGGAGACAATACCGTGTATTTCGCCTTAGCTCTTGATCGTCAGGCAACCATAATCATATCATATCAAGTGGCAGGAAAGATATGAGAAATTTGGGCACAAGTCGCCTTTTCAGGAGACTGCAACCGTACTTCAACTGCTCTATAGTGGTATATAATATCCACGGTACTCACGCTGCCAGTAATGTGAGCGTGAACCGTGAATCGAGAGCGGATACAGTAACTATTATTGTTGTGCGACCATTCACAAGCTACTGTCATTAATGTTCGACTCAATCAATGCGCGATAGGTTCGCTCACAGCATGGATGAGACTTGGTTGAGTGCTGTCGAGTACGCATTTATTCGAACCTGCCAGAATGGCAGCCTTCCTAAGGCGACACGATTACAGCGTGTGTCAGCGTTTACAGTTGCGAACGCCACATCCGTGGACGATGAGGTCTATTCCGACTGGCGATTTCAACTTGTCCGCTACAGAGATGAAGAAGTAAATCAATACCACCTGGAGTGCACTGAGGAGGATAGGGCCCACCTTTGTATATCGCCAATCCTCGCGTGAGTATACGTAAATCATCCATGGGTCAGCGGCTGCGAGCGTCAGACTTCGATTCTTCAGATCGACCGGTATGAGTGGCAGCTTTAAAAAGAAGCTCGTGACTAATAGATCACGGCAAGGCAGCAGAGCAACTGGGTAGGCTGAATTATTTATTGAGGCACGTATAGCACAGCTCTCGACATATAAGGCCAATTGTGGACATAGGATAGTGTGTGTCAAGCGCAGAGGTAAGGCGTTACTCACATGCAGTGGTGGGGCTGCGTAAGACCAGTATCATGGCCGTACTTGGCCTGAACTGCAGACTAAGATTATAGCGGAGAGTGGAGGTCGGAAAAACGGATCACGAGTAGAGCAAATAATGCGCCGCTAGTGATAGATACAACTTCCACCTCGCAGTACTCCAGCATGAAGGAAGAAGTTAATAGCAGGGTACAGTAGGATACACTTACATAGTACAGACCGAAGAGAGCACACAGAATAGACAATCGAGTTCGCTGGCTAGGACACCTCTTCCATGTCCTCGTCCTCGTCTTCGTCATCCTCTTCTTCCTCTTCCTCTCCGTCTTCGTCCTTGACACCATTACCCGATGGCCCCTGCGAGGGATCCGTGTACACGCTCGGACCAGGCATCCCCTCTCCCTTAACCTGCACATTCTGCGCATAAAAAACACTATGACATGACAAGCAGACAAACTCACCCCGTCGTCTTTGAAGCTCTCTCTGAGCTCCCACAAGCCGCTGTGCTCACCCGACCGATGGAGGAATGCAATCTCGCTCAGCACTTCCTTTAAATAAGCCTCTGGCTGCTGTGTACGCTCGCGCAGGATACGTATGGGCCACCGAGGACGCTCCCGGAACAGATTGAACAAGGCGTCCAGCAGCTGGTTCTTCGGTATACGGGCCATCCGCTCGAACTGGCCCTTGGCGGCCTTTTGCTTCGCAGCCTAGCCGCACTGTCAACCACGGCAGCAATAACAGACAACTGAACATACCACCAGGTCGGAAAAGCCGCCCACAGCAGCACCGCTGCTCAGCATGTTGACCATACCCTGCCCGCCAGAGACGCTGTTCTCGATCATCTGTATCGACCGTTTCGGTTCGTTGTAAAGACGGTTTCGGGCGCGCATGCGCTCTCTATAGCTTTCGTTGAAGATCGGCTTGAGATTGCACTCGTGTTTGACCCGGCCTGTCAGTATGGTCGTGCGCGCGCGGCTGCCGGGCTCTTTCTCGCGTTCGGCGACAACGATCTGGTTCTCCACAGCCGCGTTGACCATCTCAAGTTCATACTCGTCGCCAGGCGCGCCGGTGTTGCGGTCTGGCGGCAGATGTAAAGTTATGCGCGGTCGCTCGCCGTGAGCGACCTTGTACACCCGAATCGTGGCAAGATGCACGCCTTCCTCGCGGACGTTCGACCACCGCTCCATGAGGTACTTCGGAACCTTTCCAACCGCCGCGTTCCTAGTGGTAACTAGTTCTGCGAAAGAGACCGACGGGCTGCCATACCTTTACAAGCCACACTCGGCCGTTCCCCTGGTCCAGCATGAGACTCTCGTCGGGATCCGGCTGCGTTTCTTCTTCGTGCAGAGCGTGCTCGGCGTCAAAAGGCTTCTTCTCTTCCTCCATCGCAACGTCGTCCATCATGTTGAACTAGATTCCTTGCGGGTAGGGGTATGTGGGTGGTCGAAGTGGCCGACAAAGGGAGGTTTCACACGCCACCTTATAGGTAGAATTATTTAATTGGCTCGCGTTCGCACTTCGCAGGCTTATTCTCAACCCTCACCATGCAGACAAACGGCGAGAGAACGACTCTTTCTAACTCATACGTGTCGAAATACAGATACGAGGGTCTTTGGTTCGAAGATGGGAATGTCATTTTCGCCGGACCGAAATCTGAGTTCAAGGTCCATCGCGGCATTTTAGCCAGTGCCTCGCGCGTCTTCGAGGATATGTTCAGCTTGCCTCAACCGCCGGGTTCGATGGACCGGGATTCAGTTCCTGTCATACCAGTGTATGACCCAGAGACACACTTTGCGCTCTTCTTGAGAGCAGTTTTCGTTCATGGGTAGAGATTCCACTTTCTTCCGTTCGTTCGAGCTTACATTTGATTTCTTAGGTACATAGAAAGCTTTCTTCTAGAAAAGGATGCGCTGCTACGATACGAGGCGCTGTCAATACTGGGTCTCAGCACGAAATACGATGCTCCGTATCTCCGCAAGTGCTGTATCGCGTACCTTTCTCGGTTCTATCCAGCCACATTGGAAGAGTATTTTACCCGGTACGAATTTGGTGTGGCCGCGCTGTCGACTTTCGCATCATCTACAACCGAGACCGATGCCGGCAAGTTGATCACGGTTATTAACACTGCCCATTCCTATGACGTCCGGATCATCCTGCCAGCACTCATGTATGATTTGTGTACCCTCGGGATGCGATATACTATCATTGGGGGGGTTCTGTGAAAACTTGACAATATGACCTGCCTAAGGCTCTCTGCTTGAGAATTTGCTATTATTTCACTCAGGCATCACAGTGTACCTTCCTAAGTACCATCTACAAAAATAATTGTCTCGATTCACTACGTACAGAGTAATAGAGAGAGATGCCGCAGATAGACGGCACTTGCGGGGAGTAATGTAAAAACGTCACGCGCGGGTAACACTACCCGACCCGCGCGCGTCTGCCACGCATCTGTCACGCCCTTGAGCTCTTGGAGTTCTGTCAAATCTACCATACGAGCACTTCACTAGCTTGCAGCCATTATCGGGTAGGCGCCGGATGTTCAGATATATACGAAACACCTCCTCTAGCTAAGCCGATATATGCCGGGGCCGTATAGGCAGCTAGATCTACGCATCAAGCCGCCATCAGACCTCTTACAGGGGGCACTTTGGACTGTGTTCAGCCTCCCATTCAACAAGGGGCAAACTTGAGCCAATTCTTACTTCACAAATCGTCTGTAAGGTATAGAAAGTATATACGTACCAATCCGCTAAGCTCCCTGTAGCGTACTTCTTGAGATTTCGGAGTTCTGTAAAAAATCTGACTTTTACAGAACCCCCCCAATGATAGTATCTTCGAGGGTGCATCCCCAGGGCCTGGGTTACCAACAGCTAATTTATCCCATCAGGATCAGATGACCTGCGCCACCGCTCGGGAGATGATAGTGGGAGACTGGCGTCTGTACACTATTGCCTCTATCATGGACAACATCCCGTCACAGTATTGCGAAGATCCCAGGCAAGGACATCTTGGCTACGTCGATTTGGAAAACAGGTGCCATGGAAGCGTTCATTACGCCAGGCTGGTGCCATGTCTTAGCATTCGATGAACTTATCTGTTAGAAGTAATCTCGGATCTAACCTGCGAAGTCTGCTACGCCGACGTTAAAGCTACTTTCCGCGATGCAAGACAAAGTATATGGGACAGGCTACCTGGATATTTCGGCCTGCCGGAATGGTCCACGTTGGTGAGCGAGGCCCACGCTACGGTTGAAATGGTAAGCAGCGTGGATTGAGTATCAATTTATCTCACCAAGTTCCTGCAGCAACAATAGTACCATCGTTCCTCGCCCAGCATCCACAATCAAAAAATACCCCCGTTCATTCTGGAATGCACTTGCTATGCTATTCCGTTGCGCCGTATCCGTTCGGCGCATTGGGGGCAATCGAGGGACTTTCGTGTGTACCCTCGGTCTTTCCAACTACTTAGGCTCCCTGGTTTTGCAATCTTGGTATTATCCCAACAAGCACCGTGGGCCTCACGATTGTTTGTTCACCATGCTACCGATAGGCCTCGCCACCATAAGGTCACCCATTTGGAGTTTCACTCGGGTCTAACGCATGAACAAACTTCAGTGAGCCGCTCTTGAAGAATTGAACTCTATATCTCGTATCTGGTACTGGAAGTCTTAACTATGTGTCGGTAAGGACGGGTCTTCCAAAGGGTACGGTCGCGGCGACACGTTCGAACCACCACATGCGGGACTGATCACCGATGTCTAGTATAAGAGCTCCTGAATGGACGGGTGGTCGGCGTGAAGGTCTTGTGAAGTACGAAGTTGACGGAATACTCAGATCTAGAAGTGCTAGTTGTAGACAGTTTGTATTAATATTGGTGGTCTTGTATCTGGGGCTGGCAGCGGTACTTCCGAGGGACAAATATGATACTAACCTCCGTCAACTTGACTGGTTACCACAGGTATGGGCCGTATGGCACATAGTACTTCACCGTTGAAAGTAGTCCTGAAACTACGCCACAACTTGAAGCAGACGACTCGGAGCAACCGTATGCAGGATCGCCACTCGGGTTCACTGGCGTGCATTTATCTTCCTTAAGTTGCTATTTCGCCCCGGGTACAAGTGTATTAGTACGCCGTCCGTCCTATCACTAGCAGTACCTGGGTTTCTGGCTGGCACGACGTCCGGCGTCCCCTTACATGCCTTGGTCCCCTCAGAATATTTCGTCAGGTATTGCGAGGGTATGAATGGACATCAATAATTATTGCATCAGGCAGAGTCGATTCTGACCGCGTGAGCGATGAACTGGCTGTAAAACTGTCATCTGAGATATCTGTCTTGAAGTGCTGGTTTGCGCGAGCAAAAACCTGTCCCCTTTAGTTATCAGCGGTTATCTGGTCGTCGTACTCAGAAGGGACTGGTCGTTCCATCGAGGTTGTCAGAACCTATATACCCCGCTGCCGCTTTCTCTCAGCCTTGAAGCTGAAGACCGGAAATGGCGAAAGCGAGACAGAAACAAATAATGAGCCCATCATCGTGAGGGCATTTCCTCATAATTACCCCTCGGCATGATCGGAGCGTGACGTTTTCATTGAATAAAAAGCGTCGGTATACTTGGGAGTTCCTTCGTATTCTTGACTTGACTTCACTCGTAGCAGAGTCGCGCGGATAAATACCGTCGGCGTAGTACTACATAGTGTCAGACCATATTTCACGACGATGTCATCCACGACTCCGAAGCATGAGGCCGAATCAAGCTCAACTGTGGCGACGCCACACACGTACCTTTCATCAGGGCTATTTTTAGGCTTGAATATTTCAGTACGAATCACATATGACTTCTTCCGTCCAACTTCGAGGACATCCAGCTAATGGAAATTCCGGGACGCACGAGTCAGCCGGGACGTCCGACCCACAACATCGACAAATAGTCCATATTGGGATGTGATGGGTACTTACTGACATCATTGATCGTGCGGCTGTGTTGTGACTGTGTGACCATTAGCATCACACCGTCAGCCACAGCTCGCGGGAGGGGTCTCGGATGACTACCTAAGGAAAAGTAACCATGTAGATCAGTTACTAGTATGAATAGTAGGCCATACGGCAAGAGAAAATGAGCGTCCGAGGTGTAATACCTTATGTGAGGCTAATAAGCCATCACCATAGGTTGTCACGTGCTTGCGGCACGTAGCTTGCGCGTGCGCGTACCATAATATTCACCTGTGTCCGCCGTTGTCTGCAGCACATGATGAGTGACTTACAAGACATACTAGTACTTGCTGAGACACATCCTGAGCTTTTTCATGAGCTCTCCCTTACG
>NW_006920421.1:233266-258473 GCF_000344685.1 Gloeophyllum trabeum ATCC 11539 | reverse complement strand
AGCCGCACGATCAATGATGTCAGTAAGTACCCATCACATCCCAATATGGACTATTTGTCGATGTTGTGGGTCGGACGTCCCGGCTGACTCGTGCGTCCCGGAATTTCCATTAGCTGGATGTCCTCGCCAACTTCAAGCGTCATCATATCTGAACCGTGTCCTCGTCACATGCAGAAATTTAGACTCGCGACCAGTCCTGTACGCAATGCACACGCCTTCCTTTTTTGGTTTCGGAGTGATGGAAGGCGTGAGCTTGCGAACGGACTGGTGACAACGGTCAGTCACATAGCAGGGTCACAACTTTCCCCGCCAAGCGTGACTCCGACTTAGAAAAATTTGCCCCCTCATACGTACAAAATCGTCTCTGGCACACATTGTTCAATGATGTTTTTGAAGCGAATGGAGTTGATTGGAATAGGTGAGAAAAGAGGATTTTCTCCTTGAGTCAGTCCAAATTCATCGAAATTTGACCTATGTCAAATGAATCTATGGCCTTCAAAACCTACAATGGTGTAAATCTCCCAAGGCATGATTTTTCTGAGTTATGAGGCTCTCAAATCACGAAGTCCCACTCATAGTTGGCGCGTGTCACGCGCATCCCGCCAAAAGGGCGACCGTGTTTCCCAGCCGCTTCGCAGTGTAGCGAGTATTACGAGCGGAGCTTGAATTGCGGAGTGGCTGGTATCGAGCCTAGCAGAAATTCGCTGGATCTCAATAATGATATGGTATGAGTTGGGAAAAGTACTATGTACAATGCCAAAGGTCGTCTACATGTACTAGGACCGATGAGAATATGCTAGTAGTCCGGTAATACGCGTGGTGTATAGACTGTGTAAGGATACTTTTATGCCGTCTAAGGTTGGCGGACGATGGAGTCAGTGGGATGCATGAGGAGAGGCGGGGGAGCACTTACCGCCTCCTTGAGGTAGGTGATGAGGTCATTGCGATCCTTCTCCTTTTTCAGACCAGCGAACGCCATCTTCGTGCCAGGGATGTACTGTGTAAGGCGACAAGTCAACAACACGTGTCTGACAGACGACGGGCAAGTGTAACGCACCTTCTTGGGGTTCTCGAGGTACTCGAAGAGCGTGTTCTCATCCCATGTAATACCCTTGTTCACGTTGGCGGCCGTGTACGAGAAGCCCTCGGCCTGACCAGTCTTACGACCGAACACGCTGCGAAGTAACCCAGTCAGCCATCGCGCCCAACCAGATTTCGAAAGTATCGTACCCGTGAAGGTTGGGGCCGACCTTATGGGGTCCACCAGCCTCGACGGTATGGCACTGAGCGCATCGGGTCTTGAACAAAGAGGCACCCTTGCCAGCGTCACCTTGACACGTCAAACATTGTCAGCACGCCAACCCCTCCAGCATCCAGCAAATACCGGACTCACCCTGAGAGTAAGGCATATCTAATAAGTCTAGTAGTGGGTCGTTAAGGCAAGATTATAGACAAGTAGTCGTAGGACTAGTCGGGAGAGTGTAGTAAACCGTGAAGGTGAAGGTTACGACGCAAGAAAGGTTGCAGTTTTAAAGTGATTTTTCGTCTATCCGTCCGGGGTGGATGACGTAAACAGGCAGCCGGTTCGTTCCGTGCGGTCAGCCCCCAATCGGAACCGCGGGATTGCCCCTCATGCCGTGGGACATCCTTGACCCACGATCATTACCGCTCTTGTTCGAGCCTTCAGGAACATACCTCCGCCATCCGTCCGGCCAATCGTAGCGCTCGGAATATTATCTGAAGGTGGGTTTACGCACCTCCATGCTTGCATTTGAGGCTGAAGGGACAGCCCGGAGAGAAATGATCAAACTAGCTGGTATTTGACTAATTGATGAGACAAGTAGAAAATTTGAATGCAACAAAAACTGAGCGTTGCCAACATTTGTCTCAGCTAGTATCTGTTGTGGCTCAGCGTCCCCCCTCTCAAGTATATAGTTAGTTCTCGACAGTAGATGAGCGTCTGTTGGGCAATAACTTTGAACAACAATGCAGGGATCCATAAGACTCAGCGAGGTGAGGCCCGTGAAGATCACCGGGAGGACGAAGCAGCTCTGGAGTATGCAAATATCCCATAGAAACGGAAGTCCCGAAATAATACAGCTGACAGTCCATTCACGACATTGGTTGGAGTCACGGATGCGACCTTCTGAGGTTTGGCCAGATGTCGCTCGCAATAATCGGATTGCAGACGGAAGAAGGAACTAAATGGCAAGACAAACCCCACGAACAACCCATCACCGTCGACAATCCAAAATCGCGGCAGTTACGGTATTGCAGAACCAGATCTTGGACGCCTCGAGGGCGATATATTAATATTATGGATTATCTGAGCAGCGGCCAGATGACACACAAGGACATCCGGTTCCAAGAGTCCACGAATCTATACGTACTGAATCAGTTCATCGGCCAAATCGAAGATTAGCGTCGGAAAAAGGTCAGAAAGTCCGTCGCAGAGCGACACATCAAGCCGGACATATATCACACCGCTTTCCGAGAGCGATGCGCCGCCCATGAAAGGGGCGACACTCTCCAAAGAGTCATATGGCCCCGGCAAACTGTCATCACGTATGCGAGTAAGACCATAACACTCACGTTCGTATATGATTCACAACTCAAAGCACGAGGAGACGCCGCATCAGTCGTCCTCCTCTTCGTCAGTTAGTTCATCCCCTTCACGGACACCCCGGTGGCGCTCGTACCCCTCCCTCCGCGCCCAGGACCATCCGTCCGTGTAGGGCTCTACCCGAAACGGAAATAATAGCGTATATGATGGACTATCAGGAAGAGTCAGGATCAGAGGTCTTGGTGACGGACAATTACACTTACTATCCGTCCCGACCCATGTTGAAGAACAACTCCAGGTTTTTCCGCTTCCTGGAAATTTCGTCAAATTCAAGTACAGTACATCAAACCAGTTGCGAACCCGAGGTCGTACGAGTTCACGAATGTCTATGAAAATATTAAATGAAGGCATCACTGACAACCCGCTAACACTGACCTCTGCTCGTGCCTTTGCAACTTTCCTGTAGTGATCGTGATCCTGGGACTCCACAGAAGTTTCAGCCAAGGATATACTCCACAGATGCCAGCCCAGCATGACTGCTACAGCCAGGCTGAGGACTCCTGCTAGTATGTAGGTCAGAACAAAGGCTAAAGCAGGTACGCGGTACGGCCAGATCGGCTATGACGCTCGTCAGCTTCCCGAGCGAATAATGGGTAACGGCGTGCCTACTTGATAATGATATCCAATGGCTTCCAAAAATGACGGATAGCCTATAGCGACGTAGCAAAACGACGCCACAACTAGATATACCCTGATGTCCATACATAACGTGTCATTCGGTGCACGGCTGGGCGTCCTAGTAGGCGGGACACGCACATGAACAGGATGAAATGGCGCTCATTATGCAGGCCAACGCATTGGTTCACCCCTACTCAGACTTATTATGGCCAGCTTCAGAGTAATGCGTCAAAATGGAACTGACACTGATGTACATCTCAATCACTAGGGAGACCTGCTGAAGGAAGGAAAACATACTGGACAGTGGTGGTCGTATTTGAGGACGCATCGGTTACATATTCGACAATGGTGTGCTCTCTCAAAGCATCAAGAATTAACACCCCAATTAGCCTTACATCCAACTCCACAGTTCATTACCAGTAGGGTACGCACCTCTGGCCTCGGCAGCCCGCACTTCCGACACTTCGAAATCATGGCTTTCGTGATACGCACGTCGTCCGACCACCGTACTCCCGTCAATGGCCCACCCTTCGTTGTCGGTCGCCTCCTCGCCCATAACCAGTCGCTCCCTCCCTGCCTCGGGGGATCATCGATGAAACCCGGCGATACCGTGCACACCCAATAGTAGTGCATTAGCATGTTGAACACTATGAGGACGCATATGGGCGTAGTCAACCATGGCCATCGCAACGACGGCTGCTCGATGTCAACTGAGCAGAAAGTCTCAACACACAGAGCGCTCTCTCATAAATGGAAGCACTGACAAAAGCATAGAGTGCCTGTCGACAGAAGAACCACCGCAAGCGTAACGAACAGCGGCCCCGCTGCTCCTGTGATACGATCGCCCACTCGTTCCAGCGTCCGAAAGCATCGAAAGACAGCGCGCGCGCATGTCATAATGGGCGTCTGTAGTTGAGGGACGCGTCGCCGCAGCAAATAGGGTGTGGCATGAGGCGGTGGAGGGACGATGACAAGACGCGAAATGGGACAGTCTACGCCGCAGCCGGCGTCAAACGCGCTGTAATATTCATACAGAATACCAGGCAAACACTAACGAATAAAAATAGGCTTGTGGATCAAGAAGTGGGAGGAGAAAGATATGAGCAACGTGAAGGCAAGTAATCAGCGGCCATCGCGCGGTAGGAACATCGAAGTAATACATCCATTACATTAGATCGCGAAATGTCTTGATAGGTGTATATACATATGACTTGCAATCAACGTCCTCGACCTGGGGTGGTGGCTCGTCGCGGCGTCCCTGGAGGTTTCCTGGGCGTCGGCGGCAGGACGCCTGTCAGTCGTCGGTCGGGTATACCGCCTCCAGCCTCGTTGACCCTCTGCACCTCTCGGACGGCCCGTCTCGCGGCGTCACCGACTTGAGCTGGAGGGCGTTCTGCGTCTACACGCGAGAGCGCGCGGAATATATCTCGGGCGTCGCTGGAAGGGGAATGGCTGAGGCTCGGGGGTAGGAAGGAGGAGAGGGAACCAGGTTTCGCTGAGTTTAGTGAGGAGAGGGGCTCGGAGCGGGCGGAGAGAGATAGTGAGAGGAGGGCAAATCGGTGGTTTAGATCATCTTCCGCGTAGTGGGTGGTGTGCATAGACGTCTGCACGAGCGCTTGCAAACGATCAATCTGCAGATAACGTTAGAAGTGGACACTGGCTCGAAATAAATCATATGGCTCACGGTGAATTCGAGATCATGAAGGCGTGCACTCAATGGATCCTGACCGCCAACCTCTGCTAAGACCTTACGTGCCAGCTCTACACCGTTAGGTCCGCGGAAGACATCCGAAAGCTCGCTTTCGCGGGGCTCATAGTCATCCACGGCTCGTTGCTTGCCTTTCGCCTTAGCAGATTGAGCGCGGCTCCTCCTCCGTTCATCCAGAGCAGCCAGGACCCGCGACTGGTGACCATTATAAAAATGGACAACTTCATCCCATGCCTCATCTTCCGCTCTCGCACTGGTTGAGTGTGACACCATAAGCCTGGAGGCTAGTGATGGAGATTATGCTGTATAGACGTACCGTTCGATGTGCTCAGTAAAGCGTATCTCCCTCGCCCGGTTCTTGATGTTCTGCTCGTTCGGTTTCATCTTCTTCGCTGACATGTCATTCAACATTCCAGTGGGACCGTACACGTTGGTGTCAATCTTCTTCTCAGCCAGCATGCGAACCACGTCCTCCTGAACCGCCTTTAGCACCTTAGCCGCCTCTGCTGAGAGCGGCCTTAAGTTCGCAGGTGGATCTTTCCCTGGATCGCCCGACTTCGGTTTCGATCCTGAGGAGGACGAAGGCCGTGAAGATGATGAGTTACGGTTCATAGCACGGGACGAACACCATATCAGTAGCTGGCGTGCACGTTGGGCTTCGGGGAGGTCGGCATCGATGTGCTTGTAAAAGCTAGAATCTGACACGGACGCATGGGGTTGAGCTATGTCATATTAAATGACTATGTAAGACTGCCCAGCGTAATAACATGCAGATGAAGAGATACGAACTAATGACACCGGAGGTTTCATAGGTAGTGCTCACGCGTTTCCCTCGCATACTCAGTGAACTCTTGCGGCGGCCATGTTGCTGGGTATCTCCGTTTCTGGTGAGAGCGCGTCCCTGGCGAGTCTGCTCGACGTTCCGCGAAGAGGGAGGGGGTTGCTTAGCGGAAGCAGCGACGGCGGGAAAGTTAAAGTCGGGATTGACGTGATCAGCGTTGGCACGCGATCGTCGTCGCAAATGTTCAGCCTCATCGTTCATCAACCGGACATCCTCGTCGACTTCGGGGTCGGGACGAGATGTCGCGACCAGATCGCGATCTTTTGCCTTCCCCACTGGGCGGTGTCCCGTCGCTGGGCGTGAGTCGGACCTGAACTTCTTCGACGCGGGTTGGGAGGGACCGGGTGTGGCGGAGGGGTGGCGGCGCGGTTCAGTAGATGGTGGTCGGACTGGATGTTGATCGGGAGGTTGAGTGGATGGAGGACGCGACGGCGGTGCGCGTACAATGACCAGACCACCGGGCTGCTCTTCGCCATTGAGCACTGTCGCGTTCCCTCGTTATCGGACGCGTAGAGATGGGTGGAACGCGACTTACATTTCCGTTTCGCTGCGGCGCCTGGTTTCACGGACGACTGTACCGCAGCATAAACTCAATGGTCAGCCCACAGCCCCGTCCCAACACGTCAACCACGTACCTCTTTCTTCAGCCTCTTGGACGCGTTCGCGAGCGGGTTAGCATCGTCGGGCATCTTCCGTTTTGAGGTCGGCTCCGAGGGTATCATAGGTCCCGTAATTGTCGTAATGTATGACCGCACCCAGTTCATATATGCCTATCCAGCGACCCGCGAACGCGACCGGACTGTTGTACGCGCTGGACACCGTCGGGACCGGGGCGGACGTCGTCGGCGATGATGGCGGCAGAAACGAACTGCTGAAAGCGGAGTTCCAATGTGTTTTCCCACCCTTGGCCAGTCAACAACGAGTGTGACGAGTGACGCCTGGTGTGACCTTTCGTTCCTCTCAGCGCGCACGACTTGCCTGCACTCAGCACTGTAAGGACGCTCATATCCGCTAGACGAGCACAGCGTTACAAACAACCCAGGCATGTAGCGGCGGCACTGGCATCTGCTGGTGACCGTTCCAAAAATCAGGGACTGGACGTTGAAAATCTCCAGAATTACGCGTCTATATGGCCAATGCCACACGTGTACCCGGGTATGTCCTGGAAGTGCGCTGCTATCATCGTCACTGTCGTCTATCAAAGCAGAGGGGAGAGTCTCAATGCTATATGCTGTTAGAACCCTAAGCTCCAGCGGCGAAGCTAAGGTCAGCCCAGACGTCTATCTTTTCTGGGGCCTTTCGATGCGCATATGATGTGCCGCTATGGCCATAGGCAACCGCCTGGACACGCCCTATTACCTCTTGCGTGATTAACACTCGAGGTTCTCCTGGCCAACTGTTGCTGGATGCACTGTGATGGACAGCAGTCTCCTCGAGACTCGGAAGCTCCAGTACTCATGACGGTCCAGGGGACTCTGACGCCGACCTGTAGCTGTCCCGCAAGCCCTTCGCTAACCAATATTCACGGTCTTGAAAATCTGTGCGCGCATTGCGCAGTCCTTCAAGAAGTGGCTACTCGGCAGACTTTCCGCCCGGCAGCTTGCTCGATGAGGACTCTGCAAAGCTAATCCTTCTCTTCTTATATTCGCGAGCAATGTTCAGGGTCACAGGTCCACGATTGCCGGCTATTGAAGAGGATGCGATTCGCTGAGATCACTGCCAGGACACGAATCTTGTCACCGTCTGTGGGGTCTGCTTTTCTAAGGCTGATAATGATTCCAGCTGTGAACTTCAAGGCGTCTCATGAGCTCCGCTGATTTCTCCGTAGCTGTACGCGCTCGGATCGGCCAACCAAGACGAGGTCGCACAATACGGACCCGCTGCCTCGTATGACCTACGGTCGACTCTGTGAATCCATGATAGCGTCAGGGGAGCGATATCTGTGGCGACGATAAGAACGCATTCAGGCACACTCCGATCTATGCAATGGCTACCTACTGCAGACGACTAGCGACCACGGACAGATGAAACCACGAAAGAAACGTAGTTTCCGCCATGAACAGGCTTCGTAGCGTGTTTGTCTGCTCCCCCCTCATCGCGGAACTTGCTATTGCATCTCAAACTCAGGCTGTCGGGTCGCTCAATTCGTATAATAAGACAAAACATAGGGACTGTCGTATCGGGACTACGCGTAACCTGGACGACGTCTACGATGCTGGTGCGTGTCGGACCTTGCCTTCTCTCCGATTATCTTGGGTTATTCCTGGTAATTGTGGACTGCCCGCCCTTCTGCTCTTCAAGCGTGACTCGTGATCATGTTTCCAGCTCCTCGTTCCTTGTTTCGCATGCTCCTGATTTGTTTACGACGGGCCTCTTGGGTAAACCTCGGCTTTGGACATCTGACCCGTTCTCCGCCATCTGTGTGCGAAGCGTTGGCTATTCTTGCACTCGTATTACTCGCTCTCTAAGATCGCGGAGGTCAAGGTCTGCTGTTCCTTCATCTGGTTCCGCCGAATGTGGCTTCCCCCACCCCGCCTTTAGGGAAAGTATGACATAACCTGGTTCTGCCGCGAGTCAACAGGCTATGCTGTGTCTCTATACTCTTTTTGCCTTGACGGAACGCGTCACTCATACGCCGGCTGTTTAGCAATCGCTCCGTCGTTCTCTTGTCCTTTGTCAGGATCTTCGATTGGTCCGGTGATTTTAGGTCGTTCCCTGTTCATCCTTTGTCAAAAATTCTGCAACCGAACCTATCCGTCCCTCAGGATGCCGGGTTGTGTTGTGGACATCTTTCGAACGACAGCTTCGATTTTCCTCCTTGCGGAATAGGTATCCATATCTGATTGCCATCGTGGTTTCAGTATGTTCAGTTTGCTCCTCAAATGGCTCCTGTCTCTCTCGATTCGCGCTACCATATCCCTGTCTGTTCATCCATCCGACATACCATGCTCGTGATCATGGATCCTCGCCTCCAGCGATGTTGTGCGCCGTATCCTCTAGCCACTGCTGGAAACGCCATCTTGACGCCACAGGTGGCGGAGCCGATTGCCTTCCTTTTCAGGCGCATTCCCACAGTCATGTCTCGACCGACTCTGCGTTTGGCCAAAAGTTCTAACCGTTTCCCCGCCACGCTCTTTGCTTAGACTAGTCCTCGGTCATTACTCATCTTCCGTCCATCGGTTTCACCTCCTATATATTCCCCACCATTCTCTTCCGCGACATCCTTTCCGGTCCTGATCGTCACTCAGACATCCAGCGGATCCAAAATCACAGAATGGCTGACTATTTGTTGCCGAACCATTTCCTGTCCTTGCCCCGTCCAGACGCGCACATAGGGTCACCAGAAGGTGTCCCTGATACCTCCACGCTCGCCGCAGCCGACTTCGATGTCGACAACAGAACTGGTTTCATGCCTCCTCAACCCCCCTTGACGCGGTTGCCAAGCGAGTGGGAGACATGGGAGGAGGTTCTGGAGGACGCGGTGGAAAAACGCATCAAGCTTGGGAGCCGTGACGATCTAACTGACAAGGACAAGGAAATATCAGAAGGGTGGCGGGAGACAGTCCGGAAGGTAAGCCGAATTCTTCAGGCCTCTGTCGAAAGAAATTCAATAACAGTGCCTACTCAGATGCCTGTCCTCTCCACCGACGGCTTATTCAAATCCGAGTTCCTTTTGCGGAGGGCTCATCATGTTCTATCATACATGATGCATTTCTACATCCACTCTCAGCCCCCCACTTGTTCCGAGATTCATATCCCCCGGTCATTGACGCTACCTCTTTTGCGCGTCTCCGCACAGCTACAGCTGCCCCCAGTCGTCACTTACTCAGACGACGTCCTGTACAATTGGCGTTATAAAGAACCCGCTACCCTTGACGACCCCTATCGCATTCCTACCATCGACAATATCAAGTGCGATAATACGCTATTCACAGGCACTAATGACGAGCAAGAGTTCTACCTAGCTTCTGCAAGGGTAGAGCTACGTGGTGTCGAAGCACTAGAGTTGATGCGGTTGACCATGGACGAAGCCTTCGTTGGCGACGCCATCGCGTTCCGTCGTATCACGGCATACCTGCACGCGATGGCCGAGGTCATTCGAGGCATGACCCAACAGTTGCTTCGGGTGCGGGAAGGGTGCGACCCCGCTGTCTTCTACAACGAAATTCGACCTTGGTTCAAGGGTGCGGACTCGGGGCAGAAGAAGTGGATCTTCGACGGTTTGGACGAGGACCCTACCCTCCTGGATCCCGAAGAGCTCTCTGGTCCTAGTGCTGGGCAGAGCTCCATGATCCATGCTCTCGACGTCTTCTTCGGCGTCGATCAATACTCCCATTCTCTAACGCTGTCCGGCTCCTTCTCCAGTACCTCAGCAGAGTCCAACGCGACCTATCACCCGCCAAACAAGAAATCCTTCCTGGACCGCATGCAGATCTACATGCCGCGTTACCACAGGGCCTTCTTACGCCATCTAGCTGCGAACCCGCGTCCCCTCCGTTCACTTGTCTCGGCGCACGCCGAAGACGCTCCTGAACTATTAGGGGCCTATAACGCTGCCGTTACAGCTCTAAAGGAGTTCAGAGACGCTCATATGAGGATCGTTGCTGTCTACATTATCGGTCCCAGCCGCAAGGTCCCTACTGCCAAGGTCGCTGAGAAGGACGAGGAAAAGGAGATACTCAAGGGCACTGGCGGTACTGACCTCGTGAAGTTCCTGAAGGGCGTCAGAGACCGGACTGCGAGCGCAGTGATGCCGGCAGAGAAGAGGTGACCTCGTTTGATTTATTTTGTTTCTCTTTGCTTCGCGGGATAGATGGGCCGATTTAATGGCATGTAGTATAGCGACAGCTGCGTAGACCTTTGTATTATTTTCCGCAGACCCCTGGAAATATCATGTGCAACATACGATCGTGGTGACTGTAATTAGAACTCGCCGTAACGCCGCGCAGCTTCGTCATCCACATATCTAAAGTCCACTCTATGTCGGCTGCGGGATCCTCTGCTTCCATCGGGAGGTGACTCGTACCGTCGGCACCGTTTTGTTTCTTTAAAACGTTAAGACATCACGCGCGGACGCTCTTACCGCGAATATTCGTCTAAATGTCTTCCGCCGACGAAGACGGCCACGAAAATGAGCAGTTTGCGAAGAAGAGGAGGGTGCAGAGGGCATGCGACGTCTGCAGGCGCAAGAAAAGTATGGGATCTACGCCCTTTCTATAAGCTATCTAACGCTGATTTGTAGTTCGATGTGAGTCCCCGAGATACAGAGGCGGGGTACTGGTCAATAACCTCGGATTTATCTAGGCGACGGAGCACAGGTGTCCGGCAATCGCTGCACCAACTGCGCAACTTACAATATAGAGTGCACGTATGTGGAGGCAGCAAAGGTGCGTTGGTTGTGTCTCTACGTGCGAAGCTACTGACTAACTACCAAACAACGGTAACAGAAACGGGGACCTCCGAAAGGGTACGTCGAGAGTCTGGAGAATAGGTTGGAGAAACTAGAGAAGCTGCTGGGCAAGGTATGTGGCACGAACGAGATGAGGGCTTGTCAGAGTCCCTGCATGCTTGTCTAGATTGCCCCAGAGGCCGACTTGAAGGAGCTAGGCGTCCAGCCCGACCGCGAGAGCTGGTACCGCGACCGCGCGCAAGGCGAGTCCTCCCAATCCATGTTCAAGTCGCAGTCCTCGCCGGTGAGCGCGACGCCGCCGCGTTCGGACGACCTAGACCCGAGTGACGACGAGTACCTGCACACGACGCTCACGGAGAACCTGCGCAAGCTCACCGTCGACCCGAACCACCATCGCTTCTTCGGCAAGTCGAGCGGGATCATGTTCATCCAGACCGCGATCGACTTGAAGAACGAGTACGCGGGGGACGAGAAGCCGAGCATCATAGACGAGTCCTACCTGGGGAGCAAGAGGCCCGAGTTCTGGTCCTCGAACCCTGTAAGTGCTCAATCACTAGCTGAGGGCGGGGTTGAAGAGAGTAGCATGCCTTTCTGATAACGCCTTACGTGGAGCAGTGGGAAGAGAACCGGTTCAGCGAGGTTATTCCTGACTTCGACTTCCCGCCACCGGACCTCATCGACTCTCTCGTCTCCCTGTACTTCCTCAACATTAACAACTTCTACCCACTCCTGCATCAGCCCACCTTCCTCCAGAAGATCGCCGAGGGCCTGCATTTCCGCGACTCTGACTTTGGCAGCGTCTTGTTGGCAGTATGTGCGTGCGGGAGTAGGTGGTCGGACGATCCGAGGGTGTTGATGGAAGGCACGCAGAGCCAGCACTCGGCGGGATGGAAGTGGTTCAACCAGGTACAGATGGTCCGTAAGAGCTTGCTGGCACCTCCGTGCCTGTATGATTTACAGCTGTACACCGTGAGTCGTCGAAGCAGTATCTGGGATTTCCGCTGGATATTCACCCATCGGGTGCAGCTCTCAGTTATTTTCTTGCAAGGGTCCTCGGCACCCCAAGGGAGCTGGACGATGGTAGGGATTGGTCTGCGGTTGGCCCAAGACGTAGGTGCACACAGGCGGAAAGTTTATAATCCAAACTTGACTCTTGAAGACGAGCTATGGAAACGGGCTTTCTGGTGGGTTAGTTTCGCGACTCTAAATGACAGCTGCGAGTAATCTGAAACGTGTATCAGGATACTGGTCACGCTTGATCGAATATTCAGTTCGGCGTTGGGTCGGCCCTGTGCCATCCAGGAGGAAGAGTAAGCCTTCAATCCCATTGCGTTCCGAGGAATCCAGATCGTCACTTTCTGTTCAAACAGTTTCGATCTCGATATGCCAGCTGAATGTGACGACGAGTACTGGGTCGACCCAGATCCGAATAAGGCGTTCAAGCAGCCTCCGGATAAGCCATCTAAGGTGGCATACTTTAACAGCTATCTCAAGCTGAATCAGATCCTCGCATGCGCTCTACGAACTATTGTGAGCATCCCCCCCCTGTATACGCTTCGCTTCTGTTTCATCACATTACTCCACCCTTTCTAGTATTCCATCAATAAGTCAAAGATGCTACTGGGCTTCGTAGGACAGCAATGGGAGCAACACATCGTGGCGGAGCTGGACTCGGCTCTGAATAAGTGGATTGACTCCGTGCCGGACCATCGTTCGTGTTTACACTCGTGGATCCGCTGCATTCTGATATTGACGGATATTTGTCTAGTTCGATGGGATCCAGACCGGGAAGACGAAGTGTTTTTCCAGCAGTCGGCGATGCTCTATTGCAGTTACTACCACCTCCAGATCTTGGTTCATAGGCCATTCATCCCCCTCCCACGCAAGCCATCACCCTTGTCTTTCCCTTCTCTTGCGATCTGCACCAATGCGGCGCGGTCCATGAGTCATGTGGTGGATATACTGCGCAAACGATCGAAGCAACCGCTTCCTCAGCTATTAGTTCGTGCGCTATCTAATGGTCCAGAATCTGATAGGCTCACGCAAGGCAAACGTTAGATGCCCGTGTTCAGTGCAGGCCTGGTGCTGCTATTGAATATCTGGGGAGGCAAGCGGTCCGGCCTATCCACCGATCCGGCGAAGGAAATGGCCGAGGTGCACAAGTGCATGCATGTCCTGAAAGCATGTGAACCAAGGTGGGGACATCATCTGCCCTCGCTGGCGTGCTGTGGTTCTCATTGCTCTCCTAGGTGGCATTCCGCAGGGCGGCTATGGTAAGTCCGGACGGTGCACTCGAAGACTCGCCTAACCGCTCATATCAGGGATATTTTGTGCGACCTGGCTTCCGTGGGCGACTTGCCGCTGCCGCAGCCCAGCCCAGCCCCGGGCGGGAAGCGCGAGAGGGATTCTGACGAGCCAATCGGGCATACCGAGTCGCGCTCCCCGAGTTACTCTGGGGACGTCGAGGCCCCGGGCCTGAGCGATGGGCAGCGCACTATGGCCGGCACGCGGCGTGTCTCCAAAGAGCAGTCCGCCGTTTCGCCCACAGTGCCCCCATCGGCTTCGACCTCGACGTATGCGTCACCGCAAAGCCAGATTATGTCGAATAGCGTGTTCACGCTCCCGATACACAGCGACGAGCTGGGCCGGCTGCCTCTTCATCCGAATTTCGGCGTCCCGGGCCAGGCTGCGGCGCTGCCCGTCCAGGCCCCGTCATCGTCTAGTGCGGGTGTGTGGTACGGCGGTGACGGCTCGATTCCTCGGCAGGCTGGTAGTTCCATGGCGCAGATGGCGGCGCCGGGCTCCATGGACACCATGTCATCGATGTTGGGGATGAGCGAGATTATGTTCGACTCACCCATGTCGGGCTACAGCCCGTTCGTGCAGGGCGAGCCTCCACAGCCTCCGTACCCTGGGATGCAGTTCACGGAGCTGGGCACGGGTATGGCGCCGCAACAGCAACAGCAGCCACAGATGTTCATGAACGATGACACGATCAATATGTGGTCAAACGCGCCCACTGGGTTCGAGTAAGTGTCGTCCCCTTCCGTCCCTCCGGGTCTGTAGGATGCTGACCTGGGTTGAATAGGATGGACGACTGGGGCACGTACATTAGTAACGTCTGTGGCCTTTCTCATCATCTTCCGGGCGGCCCTGGTGCACCGCCTAGAACGGACGGCGGATAGATGAGTTGTAGAGATGTCAGTCTGGACTTTGCAATTCCACTGCCACCACTCTCTGTAGCTATAGCCTATCGTTCTTCCACTGTTAGACTCACCTCTTCCTCTCGGTTGTCCTCGTCTATATTTGTACCTCGTGTAGCTCAAGCTCCAGCTCCTCCTCCATATTTATTACTGTCGGGTTCTTTGCGGAGTTCACCCTACTCGAAGCCTAGAAGGTTGAAGCCAGGTAGTAGTCTACAGCCGCTTGCAGATCGATAGACCATCAATTCAGAAAACCACGTATAGTCGGAGTGGGTCGGAGTGGGTGCCAGGGACGTCGGAAGAAGGTAGAGAAGTCCAGATGGTCTGATTTCTGTCTCTCGGGGACTTGAAATTGCTTGTCCGACGTGGTCCGACTGTAAATGATTCTCAAAAAGTGGGCCCATCGATCTGCAAATGGCTGTAAGAGCTAGTCGGAACTGGATCCTGCATTCAGGATTTCGACTAATCTGTTTCGAAATTGTGGCAATTCCCCGGACCCTACGCAATTGCAAAATCAGCGCCCTCTGCCGCCGGTCCGGAGCACGTCTTCTTCGATCGTGGACTGGACGGACCGAGATCTCCGCCCACAAGTTATCACCCGCAACGATCGCATCCAAGTTTCCTGCCATTCCGCTTTCCAACCTTTACTTGACGTCTGCCACATACTACGAATATAACTTACGCAATGGCAGCGTCGCTGCCAATCCCCGTTTTTAATACCCTCGAAGAAGCGTATTCCAGTCTTGGAAGCGCACTTGACCATGCGTATGTTCTCCGTCCGTGCGTTTGAGCAGCTAAGAATAATCAGCCCATATCCCATCTGTATCTCCGAAACAGGCCTCGCTGGGATAACCTAGCGGTGGAATTCGAGTCGCGTTTTGGCAGAAAACCTGCTTTCATCGCCCGAGCCCCTGGAAGAGTAAAGTAAGCTTCTGCTTGTTATACACAGTGCGTTATAACTGACGATGGACTTCAGTCTGATCGGAGAGCACATCGATTATGCATTATTCGGTGTACTCCCCGCCGCAGTTGAACGTGACATCCTCATCGCATGCGCGCCGCGCTCTACGACTGAGCAAGGTATGTGACCTGCTTCTAGTCATGACATCTTAGCATCTAAATACCATGCTGCACTCAGGTGCTGTGCGAGCTGAGAACCTCGCAGGATCCAAGTATCCCCCGAGGCATTTTGCGCCGTCTTTCAAGAATAGCGCCTGGCACCTCGACATTGACAAGACGCAGCTCAATTGGGAGAGCTACGTCAAGGCAGGTTACTATGTATGTATGTCCCTAGATTGTTATCACGACATTCTATAACGTCTGAGCTACCAGGGTGTCCTGAATACATTCTTTGCATCGGGCGAGGAACAGCCCGTACCGGTCGACATCCTTGTCACTGGTTCCGTCCCAGCTGGATCGGGCCTGTCATCCTCCGCGGCCATGGTCGTCGCCTCCACACTCACCTTCCTGGCCGTGAATAACAAGCTTACGGGGGTGAGCAAGGGCCGGCTCGTCGAACTGGCTATGGAAAACGAGAAACGCGTTGGCGTCAACTCGGGCGGGTAAGCGCCAATAGCACCATCTCTGCCTCTTTCCCAATTATGAATGATTGCGCCCTCAGAATGGATCAAGCCGCCTCCGTGATCTCCCTTCCGAACTCCGCCCTCTACATCACCTTCTTCCCCACACTTTCTGCCGAGCCGATCCCGCTCCCCTCGGGTTCCTCTCCCGCAGTCCCAACCGAATCCACCACGACCACGGCTCCTTCCTTAACCACATCTACCGCACAGCCCCACCAGGCGTCAACAGATCCGCACAACACCAGCCTAGCTGTCGAAGTCCCAGCGGCCAGCGCGGGCGGCGTGTTCGTCTGCGCCAACTCGCTCGTCGTCTCCGACAAAGTTGTCGGGGCACGAACGCGATACAACCTCCGCGTCGTCGAGACGCTCGTCGCCGCTCGCGTTCTGTGCCGCATCCTCGGGCTACCCCTCGACGAGGACATCAGCGGCAAGCGGGAGCGTGTGACGCTCCGCGAGGTGGTCGGGCGCTACCTTGGCGTGAAAGAAACCAAAGGCGGCGAGCCCCTGCTGTCCACCGCGCAGCTACACAAAGGACTCTCCGAGCTCGGCGTGCTCAGCGGGCGGCTGCGCCCGGGATGCTGGAAAGCCGACGCGGGCGAGAACACGGTCCTGGCACAGGGCGCGGAGCTCGGCGTGTCTATGGAGGAGATGGTGGAGATGAGCGGGCTGGAAAAAGATGAGTTCCACGAGACCTACCTTAGCTGGGTCGACGTCGAGGCACCAAACGGCCGCTTCCAGCTGTACAAGCGCGCGGCACATGTGTTTTCGGAGGCCTTGAGGGTGTTGCAGTTCAGGCAGGCGTGCTTGCAGGGACGGGAGCTGATTGGTAAATAATCACTGTGGCCTCAGGACCTTGGTTATGTTTACTGATGTGTGACACAGATAATAAGCCAAACGCACCCGTAGGCGAAAACGCTACCAAGGCCATACTTGAGGTAGGCTAATGTAGGATTTGTTTCGTAAACATGCTGAGCTCGCCTGTAGGTCCTCGGCGCGCTCATGAATGAGTCTATGGAGTCGTGCTCGAAGCTCTACGAATGCTCCTGCCCCGAACTTGACCAGCTGACGACGATATGCAGAGAGGCCGGGGCCTACGGTTCCCGACTCACAGGTATGTTGTACGAGCACCCCTCTTGGGAATTACTTCTTATGCAACTCCGTTCAGGTGCCGGCTGGGGGGGCTGCACGGTCTCTCTTGTTGCGGAGTCGCAGGTACAAGATTTCATCGCAAGGGTGAAAGCCGCGTATCCGCCGTACAAGAACCTCGAAGGCGAGCAACTGAAGGAAGTCATCTTCGCCACGAAACCAAGCAGCGGAGCTTTTGGTGAGTGGTTTTATTGTCTGCCAACCCCACTACGCTGATTAATGGGCTGCAGTATATAAATTTGATTAAAATGATGTTAAGTGAAGCATGTCCGAAGTATGTACAAGAATGTACTGCGTACTCGATGATAAAACTATGCTTCCCCCCATTGGTCCGCAGTACTGCCTGCATTACTCCCTCAGCCCTGCGTATCCAAGCAACTGACCGTGGATTCCGCATCAACATGTTCTGCGAGCCAATGACTGCAGCTGACTTGTGTATCATTGATTCGGGGCTCAAGTCACTGACAAAAATGCTGCGGCCAATCGGGTCGTCAAATATTACAAACCTTCTTTAAGAGGAGGACTGGTGAATCCGACATTCACAAGGTTCACTCTGGTAGAATCCTTCTGGTCGGATCCGCTCGTCCAGACCTCCCTGATGATATGTCCTGATTTCAGTCCGTGCCACTTCATAGATGTCGACGGACTTTCCACCTTCATAGGCTTCAAGTCAACGGAGCGGAGGCATGAGTGCGGTCTGTCCACGAAGGATGATTCTCCGGTGCGCGACTGGATAATGTCCTCGACATTGGAAATGGAAGGGTATGCCTCCGAAGAAAATCGGAGGGACAAGAACAGTTCATTCAGGCAAGGGTAACAAGCCAGAGGGCGCCCCATGGAGGTTACGGGTTTAGACTGCAAACACTAGGTTTGACACAAATGCACCTTCGGGCGCGTCAATTTCGACATTTCTCAAAAGACCGGGCAGGGGACTGGCTAAATACGCCGAGGGGGGACGGGGGGGAGGGGAGGGCTCACTGGATGCATATAACCGGAAGCACACCTATGTTTTGGCAGAAGTATTTCGGGTATGGACACTCGTATACACATACTTACACGGTATAAGGCCGCAGGGCCGCGCTCGTGCGCAGCAGAACCCGCTACCTTTGACTTGAACTGTGTGTAGACAGCAGCTTCGAATGGGGCTCCTCATGGCCTCCTGCAATGTATTGATAATTTCATAGACCTATGGTCCAGGACATGTATCACCACAAGTCTCAGAAATTTATATCAGAACTGAACAAGGCAGTCATGTTCTTCGAGCTCCAACTCTCCGGTGTCAACCACTCCTTATGAATCGAATGTCCTGCCACTTCTATGCATCCCTCTTGTCTGAGTTCCTCTGCCTGTCACTACTGTGTCAGTGCCAACCCGCATTCAATACCATTCACCCTCTGTTTCCTTTTGCGATATGTTTTGATGTCATCATTCCCTTATTTGGGACTTTAGGGCAGGTTTCTCCCGATCTTGCAGATCTACTATGTAAGTTGTCCACATCAAGGACGCCAAAACCCACTACCAAAGGTAGCGGGAATATGCAGAGGGGCAAAGAATGCCCAAGTCAGGTTTTCTGCCAGTGGGTCTCCCCACTTGTTTCTTGTTTCCTCGTGAAAAACAAAATTGGGCTCTAACATAGCTTCACATTTAATTTCAATATATTAGAGTACTAGTGCTACAGGTTGTCTCATCACCAATTTCGAGCAGAAACGTGCTGTAAACTCGAGGCCCAAGGCGTCCCTAACATTTCATCGGGAATTTCCGAGGCGACTCTCGCGATTGAAACTGCGCTCAATAGAGGCAACCACAAAGAATTATCATTGTCCGGTGGGGGGCATGTAGAATGATGTTCTCCGCAGAACAAAGGGGCTCTTGGCACATTGTAGGAACATGTTCTCCCACCAACTAATGTCCCTCGGCGGGACATCTGTCGTTGCCCGCAGTGAATAGCCATCAGCAGCGCTGTATTAGTAACCAAGGAGTTCTGCTGAATAATCTCCGAATGCCGAAATACCTGGAATTTATGAAGACGTTCGAGTGATTAGCAATGCTACACTGGACGCACTTATAATGTGGCAAGTTCTACCAGTGGAAACTGAATCGGGACGATACCTAGATTTGCATTTGCCTCTGGTCGCTCTGCAATGGGTGGCACGACGAATATATTCTTGACTGGCTCAACTGGTACGGTGACGGCGGACGCAGTAATATGCACGGTACTTACGTATCATTTGCAGGTTACATCGGGGGAACCGTCCTGCAGCGGTTGCTCGCTCACCCTGAAAGAGAATCGTTCAATATCAGCGTGTTAGTTCGCAACGCCGAGAAAGCGAAGCTGCTTGAAAACTTCGGCGTGACTACGGTCGTCGGATCGCACTCCGACTTAGAAAAGTTGGAACAAGCCGCCGCTTCCGCTGACGTGGTCTTCGCGATCGTATGTTCAAGTACAAAGAGCAGTATTGTGGCGTACCTTACAATTCCGTCAGGCCGATTGCGATGATTTAAAAGCTGCAACTGCTATCCTTTCAGGTCTCAAAAAGAGGCACGCCGAGACGGGGGAGCAGCCTATTCTGATCCACACCGTAAGTCATCTTCGCTTATCGCACGAGCTCCTAAGCTGATTTCGAAGGTCTAGTCAGGCACAGGTATTGTCTTTCATAAAGAGCATGTCTTACGGTACTTACCGTTGAGTACTTTGCAGGTGTCCTAGCCGACAACGCGCAGGGAAAATATGCCAGCGACCTTGTCTACTCCGACCTTGATATTCCATTGATTGAAACGCTGAAGCCTACGCAGCCCCACAGGTGGGTTGACATCGCCATCGTGGAAGCTGGGAAACAAGGTAGGTTTTCCATTCCAAGTCCGCTGCGCATTATCTCAGCGCCAGTGATTAGGATATGCTCGAACCCATATCGTACTGCCGGGTGTGATCTTCGGACTAGGACATGGCCCCCTGTTCGAGACTGGTATCTGCAATCAACATTCCATGGAGCTGCCCACCATATTGCAAATCGGTTGGCATAGAGGTCGAGCTGGAATCATCGGCGAGGGCAGGAATATATGGCCCCTTTCCCACATTGACGACAGTGCGTCACTTACAGCTTCCGTAACGCAGCCCAGTCTTGACTCACTTCATGCAGCGGCCGACCTGTATATTGTTCTATTCGACGCAGCCAGAAAGAGAAAGGACGTGGCATGTGGGCGCGAGGGCTTCTATTTCGTTGAAAACGGCCATTTCTCGGTGTACGAAGCAACCAAAGCCGTAGGTCACGTCCTCGTTGAATTAGGTCGTGCGAAGACAGCAGAACCTACGCCTTTCACGCCGGAGGAGTTGGATAAATATTTCGCTGGTGTACGTCTTTGGTTCCACATTAGACTGAAACCGGCGTTGACGAGGTGCAGGTCCTATTCATGGGCACAAACTCTGTCTGCAAAGCCGAACGGTCCCGCGCGCTTGGGTGGCGGCCGACGAAGACGAAGCAGGATATGCTTGAGAGCATCCGGCCCGAAGCAGATGCCTTAATAAAGAATGGGCGGATTGAAGATGCATTCCACATCAGGGGTCTGCTTGCCCAATACGTCGACCTATGAAGCTCACAGTTCTCTAACAATGGGAGTTGCACGAGCCTCGTATCGACCCTGTTGTCGTAGTAGTACGTTAAATGATCCTGTACAATACGAATCGCTGATTGAATACTGCATTACTCACCTTTTACGCGACATCGATGGCGCGTGAACAGAGCCACTGAGCTCATTGGGAATGATGGGATAGGCAAGGACAGCCCCCGGTCGACAGCAACCGAGACCGCAAAAGGGGAAGTTACCAGTACACGTCGGGTTTTTGCATAATTATATCCAGGAAGCTTTCGTGTTCTAGGAGATGGGCGCAAAGCCCTCGAAGCCGCGATATGCTTCAGGTCTACCTTGTGCTGTGATGGTGATCATTCCTTTAAAGGGTTCCCACCGGCCGAGGTGATTGACCCCGTGATGGGATCTATTACCAGCTCAGTGTCGCTCGTGCGGCCTCAGCACAACCTCTTGGCTACTAGTGTCAATATCGAGAGCAGTCAGCGCCGGCTCAGCATCGATATTCGACGTATCTTAAACGCATGTAAAGCAGATCCCTTTGAGTCATGTCTGCGCCGTGTACGAGCTCATCTACGCGAGCCCTGGAGCGTTCTGGTGTTCCGTTGGTCCCTGGATGATACCGTATGTCAGCGATTGTGAGAATGAATGACAAGTATCAACGAAGTAGGTGGTGTTGGCCTGAATGTGGTGCGACATCGCGACAAGCAGGGTATCAAGCGTACACATCAGGCTTGGGAAGGGTGCCTCTGCTAGATCATCAAGGAGACACTCGTAGGCATCTCGTCAGAGTTTTCGTCAGTAAGTGGCAGCGTTTGAGGTCGAGCGAAACAGTCGAACCAATGAGTCGAATTAGCTCCGGAGGGTGTGAAATATTACTGAAATCTACTACCTTGGAATGGACCGATAAGCGTTCCTTTTGGTATAATCAAAATCTAGAAAATGAAATAAAGGGTGAATGTACGGCTTAAAAGCCTCAGTAGCTGAAGGTATAAACGACAGATTAACAATGCCGCTTACGATTGCCTTTCGATGTATAGAGATGGCACTCGCCCGCTCACGTGTAGCTTGTAGGCTACCAGGGGGGTACCGTATTGGAACGGCCACTCGCTCACTCAGAGCGAAAGTCGTTCAATATCAGCGTCCTCGTCCGCAATGCTGAAAAAGCGAAACTGCTCGAAGAGTTCGGCGTGGGGACGGATCGTATTCGGACCTCGATAAGTTGGAAGATGCTGCATCTACCGCGGATGTGGTCTTCGCAATTGTGAGTGATCACTCGCGACAGCCCTGTGCTCAATATTAATAACGTACGTTGCACCCGCATTGCCAGGCTGACACGAGCAATCTCGCGGCTGCCGAGGCAAATCAGGCAGGCCCGAAGAAGAGGTACTTTAAGACGGGCAAGTGAATGTAATTGTTTGATGAATTCAAACGGTAATGCTTTGGCGGCTGCGCGGTAGTGGGGGACAGGTACAGTTATTTGGTAGAGAGGAGCACTTCTTAGACTCACCGAGGAGCCTTCCGCAGGTCTTCTAGCCGATAACGCACAGGGTAACTTCGCCAGCGACTTCGTCTACTCTAATCTCGATGTTCCGAACATCTTGAAGCGTACGCAGGCCCGCAGGTGGGTGGGCGGCGTTGTCGCAGAAGCTGGAAAAGAAGGTTCCTCGCGAGGCCAGACGTTTTGTATATCGTCTTAACGTCGACTGTTAGGATACGTTCGCACCCATATTGTACTGCCATGCCTGATCTTCGGGCTCGGGCATGGCCCTCTGTTCGAGAGACATGCGCATCCGGCATTCGATGGAGATACCGTCCTCGCTTCAGATTGCGTGGTACAGGCACCAGAGCGGGACGATAGGGCAGGGAAAGAATGTATGGTCACTGATCCATGTAGACGACAATGAGTGATGTACCACAGCATATCTGTGGATCATGTTCTTAGCACCCTGACTAGCCGCGGACTTGTACACTGCCCTTTCTGAGGCGGCCAGGAAAGACGCGAACGTAGTGCACGGCCCTGAGAGTTTCTATTTCATCGAGAATGGCATCTTCCTACGGTATGAAGCCGCTAAAGCTGTCGGCGAAGCCTTGGTCGTGTTAAGTCGTGCCGAGAGTGCAGAGCCTACACCTTTTACAGCAGAGGAGATAATAAATTACTTCTCTGGGGTACGGTTTGTTACTGCAAGTTATCCCGATAGACAATTGTTAGGAGACCAGATCGGAGTACCGGGTACAAACTTGGTTTGCAGGGCTGAACGTTAGCGTGCACTTGAATGGCAACCGACGAAGACGAAGAAGGACGTGCTTTATGGCGTCAAATATGAGGCCGAAGTCCTGGTCAAGAGCGGATGGGTCGAAGACGCATTCCACATGAGGAACATATTGGCTGGGTACTTGAAAAGCTTGGGACTTTGAGGCTCGAATATGGCTGTATCCGAAATGGACGGTGGCGAGCGGTAGCTTTTCTGGGGAACTCATGGTAATCATGTTAGACCGTGTCTGAAAGGCTGATCGTGAAATGCAGTCTATCTACACTTGGGTGCACAACCCATCATGTTCGGTGTTTACTGACCCCAATAGTTCTCCCGAGCAGACACGTATCGACGCTGGTCCTAGTAATACGCTTGGGCTGCCAGTGACCGGGTCGCCGCCATCTTTCATTATCCCTGGGAGCGCTGGAAGCCTAGGTATAGAGTGAGCTACGCCGGAGCGAACGTGTCCTCGGATACCAAGAAAGAATCTTGATTCCAGTGATTCAGAAAGGCATAAGACGACTGATAGAATGTCGCCCGGGCCCGCGTAAGGTCGTCAGAAACCACAAGGGAACCCATGGGCAAAAGTTTGTAAGTCACCCGTAGCTCCAATGCCAAACTATGCAAATCGTGCACTGGAGACAGTACTTGACCAAAGGAGACGAGCTGACCCAAAGCCGAGTTGTCGCATACAATGTCCATGTGCCGTGGCAATCGACCTCGAAGAGATGCCACAGCTTACTCTCAACCATCACCAACTTCACTACGTATGAGACCGGGCTTTCCTCCACCACAGTGATGCATCGCAGAGCAACGTATCGTCGACGTTGCAACAGCGCAGAGACCGAGTGAAGGAGGAATCGATACAGGAACATGAGTGTACAGGTGCGATGTTTGTACATATTTGCTGATGTGGCTAGAAAGTTGAGAACTACATCAGGAAACCGGAATATCTCCGGATGGAGACAGCGTCTCCGCGGCTCCGCCATGTGCGGGATGGAGACAGGTTCTCCAGACGGAGACGAGGTCTCCATCCGGAGACATGCTCCCCACTAATATACAGTAATATGTGCTAAATTTTGCTCGAATGCAAAGAGGAGCACGTATAGCAAAAACATAAGCCCATATCCTGTCCCTATGTGAGGGATAGATATCGGGTGTCAGGTATACGAACTCCCGCCGAAGCCACGTGGTGTCTCCAGGAGTCTCCATCTGGAGACGCTTTCTCCGTCCTGAGCCGGACGGAGATGGCCGTCTCGGGATGATGGGGGGACCTCTCCGTCGCTCCGGGGCTCCGTGTGGCTCCATATGGAGCATATGGAGATTTCCGAGGTTCCTGATGTACAGTAATATGAGCCGTCAAGGGTCCGCGATTCCAAGCAAACGGAGCTATGTTATGTGCAGTGGGAGCTCTTTAATTACCTAGGCAATTGGACAGAGACCCTTTACCTGACAAACGTCGAGGCTGGATCTGCAGCTCGGCAGGACAGGACTGAATGCCGAGGCAATGTTTTGGTAAGTTTCGCGCCCATGTCCTCCCATAAGTGTGACTGTAACACTGATCGTGCGCAAACAGTCTTCCCTTAGCATTTTAGTGCAACGGAAGTCGGTTCACCTACAGGTCCGTATGATATTGCGAAGCCTCACGTCGATGCTGGTTACCAGATTCGGATACGCCAACATCCCGCGGTAAAGTCTGGGGGCGACCGGTGAACGCTCGAAGTATCTATAGGAAATTGAAGTCATGAACGAAGTCGCCCGGATGGTCGCGAAAATCATGAAATTGTAGTGGTAGGCACGGGATATAGGATGCATGGTGGGGTACTTCTGGAAGCATACTTAGAAAAGTACCGCGCCCGCACGAACAAATGGAGGCAGGCCTCGTAAGGAGCGTTTAGACATGATTTGCAGATACGTGGAAGCCTGAATTAGTTCAGTTATCAGGCGGCTCTATCTTACACCGCTCATCTGAGTCCCCTGCGAACGTGAGTCTCGGCGAGAGCAACGGTATCAATACGCAGTCGCAACGAGGAGTAAGGCCTCTAGTACGAGCCACGCATCATCTGATCCGCATCTTGTCCAGGGTATAACGTGAATGGCCCATCTACGGCCTCTAGTATTGATAATCGGACGCTGGCTGAATAAGATATGAAACGAGACATCTGCTAGTCCTGCTATGGTTGGGGCTTACGAAGACGATCAAAAGATTAGCAATGCTACATTCAACGCACTCATAAAGTG
>NW_006920421.1:219113-233027 GCF_000344685.1 Gloeophyllum trabeum ATCC 11539 | reverse complement strand
TATGGAGATTTCCGAGGTTCCTGATGTACAGTAATATGAGCCGTCAAGGGTCCGCGATTCCAAGCAAACGGAGCTATGTTATGTGCAGTGGGAGCTCTTTAATTACCTAGGCAATTGGACAGAGACCCTTTACCTGACAAACGTCGAGGCTGGATCTGCAGCTCGGCAGGACAGGACTGAATGCCGAGGCAATGTTTTGGTAAGTTTCGCGCCCATGTCCTCCCATAAGTGTGACTGTAACACTGATCGTGCGCAAACAGTCTTCCCTTAGCATTTTAGTGCAACGGAAGTCGGTTCACCTACAGGTCCGTATGATATTGCGAAGCCTCACGTCGATGCTGGTTACCAGATTCGGATACGCCAACATCCCGCGGTAAAGTCTGGGGGCGACCGGTGAACGCTCGAAGTATCTATAGGAAATTGAAGTCATGAACGAAGTCGCCCGGATGGTCGCGAAAATCATGAAATTGTAGTGGTAGGCACGGGATATAGGATGCATGGTGGGGTACTTCTGGAAGCATACTTAGAAAAGTACCGCGCCCGCACGAACAAATGGAGGCAGGCCTCGTAAGGAGCGTTTAGACATGATTTGCAGATACGTGGAAGCCTGAATTAGTTCAGTTATCAGGCGGCTCTATCTTACACCGCTCATCTGAGTCCCCTGCGAACGTGAGTCTCGGCGAGAGCAACGGTATCAATACGCAGTCGCAACGAGGAGTAAGGCCTCTAGTACGAGCCACGCATCATCTGATCCGCATCTTGTCCAGGGTATAACGTGAATGGCCCATCTACGGCCTCTAGTATTGATAATCGGACGCTGGCTGAATAAGATATGAAACGAGACATCTGCTAGTCCTGCTATGGTTGGGGCTTACGAAGACGATCAAAAGATTAGCAATGCTACATTCAACGCACTCATAAAGTGACGCCGGGGTGGTCGATTCTGTCAACACCTCAATCTGTAACGTCTCCCGATGGCTGCGAAGACGAATATATTACTTATCGGCGCGACAGGTATGGTACCCGCGGACATAGTACACACGGTACTAACCATGTATTCTGCAGGGTATCTCGGGGGGACCGTCCTGCAGCGCTTGCTTTCACATCCCGAAAGAGCGTCGTTCAGCATCAGCGTGCTGGTCCGCAATACCGAGAAAGCGAAGCTGCTCGAGACATTCGGCGTGGAGACTATCATTGGCTCCCTCTCCGACTTAGACAAGTTGGAAAAGGCTGCATCCTCCGCTGATGTGGTCTTTGCTATTGTAAGCACAGATCTAGAGTGAACTATCTTGAACGCACTAATGCACGCCGCAATGCACCAGGCCGACTGTGACGATCTGAACGCCGCTAAGGCGATCCTCGCAGGCCTGAAGCAGAGACACGCCAAGACGGGCAAGCAGCCAATTCTGATTCATACCGTAAGTTAGTATGCACGCGACGCGCGAGCTCGTTCGTTGATCCGATGACTTTCCTGTTGTAGTCAGGAACCGGTATGGTCATGTCGCAACGCACGGACGTCATTAACTCATAGTCGACTTGTCCCAGGCGTCCTAGTCGATGGCGCGCAAGGCGATCACGCCACCGACATTGTCTACTCTGACCTTGATATTCCTTTGATTGAGAGTTTGAAGCCTACCCAGATCCATAGACCGGTTGATATCGTGATCGCGGAAGCCGGAAACGAAGGTCAGTCCTACATAGCGCCCATCTCCCCGCACGTTTTCTCAGCCGATTGATCAGGATATGCTCGAACACATATCATACTACCGTCTATGATCTTCGGGCTGGGAAACGGCCCCCTGTTTGAGAAAGGCATCTGCAATCGGCATTCGATGGCGATACCTGCCTTGCTTCAGCTGGGCTGGCGCAGAGGCCAAAGTGGCGTCTGTGGTTCAGGGAAGAACCTATGGCCCCTTATCGACGTTGATGATAGTGAGCTGCTTCTTTATGATATGAAGAGCCGAAGTCCTTACCGTCTTGTATAGCCGCGGATTTGTATATTGTTCTCTTCGACGCAGCCAGGAAAGACGCAAGTGTTGCGCATGGCCGCGGGGGCTATTACTTCGCCGAGAACGGACACTTCACGCAGTACGAACTCGCCAAAGCCGTTGGCAAGGTCCTGGTGGAATTAGGTCGGGCCAAGAGTGCAGAGCCTACACCTTTCACCGCGGAGGAGTTGGACAAATATCCGGTGGTGCGTTTGTGGTTCTAGCTCTCTGAAGGAACTCCGGCTAATGAATGCGCGGAGCAGACCAGATTCCTCGGTATGAATGCAGTCTGTAAGGCCGAGCGCCCCCGCGCGCTAGGTTGGAAACCAACGAAGACCAAGCAGGACATGCTTGATGGTATTAAGCCCGAGGCAGAGGTGATGATCAAGAGTGGCCTGATCGAGACGCCTATGTGAGGATGGGTTAGGTCGATACTTGGGGTACAGGGCCAGTATCCAGTCGAGTAGCATCATACGGGAGTGTCACTTAGTGCCTAATCTATATTCGAAACCCAATGGTGTCATCGGCAATCCATGCAGGTGGGATCAGGAATGCACCGAAGAGTGCCATACGGCAGAGAATGGCGATAAACCTACCAGTAGTGATGATTAGCACCGTACAACCCGACGTCTGATCTCTGCCAAAATCAGGCTGAGGTGGGTAGTAGCTATGGATTGTGGCCAAGCGACCCTCGAGGAAGGATTTGAGGCAGAAAATATTTCGCAAGGAATGCCCTCAGGATTCTAGGTGTACTTATGCCGCAGTAAACGTCCGATGGGTCCGGATTCGCAAGCCTCAACCTGATGTCAAGACAAGCACCGACAGTACTAGTGTTCGAAGGCGGGTCGTCATAGCCAAAAGTCAGCAATTAATAGCTCTTTATTCCAACGCAAGAATCCGAAACAAAGTCGAAAACAAACGCCTCAATCGGAGGCGAGGCACGAGGATGAAAAGAGGCGAATCGCATGAACTCGCGGCGCTTGTTCCCGGTCTGCTGCTTGCCTCCCGATCATCCTCGATATCAACTGGCCCTCGACGACTGACGTCTCTGGTATTGCCAGCGCTCTAGTAATTAACTCTCACTCACTATAAGCTTCTGTTTGTTATGCGTTCTCTTGTAGTCGATCGTAAGGCTGAAGTCTTCTGCGGGCGTGGGAGGTCCAAGCTCGAGATAGCATCTCTAATGCCCTCAGAGGACTTAAACCTGAAAGCGACGTAATCTTAAGGACCGCAACATAACTTTCGAAGCCTGGAAGTGTCTGACAGTGCTACGACGACCGCTTCATCATGCCATCGGACAAAGTCGACCTTCTCATTTTGGGCGCCGGTTGGACCTCGACGTTTCTCATCCCACTATGCAGTGAACGACAAATCTCGTACGCAGCGACTACCCGGGATGGTCGTGAAGGCACTATACCGTTCATATTCGATCCCGAGTCTGACGACACAACACCGTTCTCGTCGTTGCCCCACGCTGATACTGTGCTGATCGTCTTCCCAATTCGAATCAGCGGGGGATCGGAGAGGTTAGTTAGGGACTATCAGAAGACGCATAATGGGGCGAGAACGGGGTTCATTCAACTGGGGTCAACAGGGATATGGGACGTACGTGCTGCTATTCGCCTATCGCCCTTTATACTCATCGTCTTCTAGAAAGGACCTACTCTGAAGTCCGATACACAAGTACATACTGCAGAAATTCAACCGAACACTGTCTGGCATGACAGGCACTCTCCATTCGACTCCTCCAACCCTCGTGCACAGGCCGAGACAGAGCTGATAACCCTTTCGCCCGATACGCCAACGACAGTGCTCAATCTGTGCGGTCTTTGGGGCGGGAGCAGACACCCGCGGAACTGGGTGAACCGTGTTGCCCCTACGAAGGAAGCCCTCAAGGCTAAGGTACGCTATAACACTGTTATCACCATATACGCATGCTCAACCGATATACAGGGCAGCATCCACCTGATCCACGGCCTCGACGTCGCCCGGGCAATCTTGGCAGTCCACTCCCAGTTTTCCAAGGCCGCAGGCGAGCGCTGGCTCCTCACCGACGAGCGCGTGTACGACTGGTGGGACCTCGCGTCCGCATGGGGGTCCGGCGGCCTCTCCGAAAAGGGGGAGTCCCCGAGCGGGCCGCAGCCTGGATGGGTGCAGGAGCTGATGGAGGAAGGCGGTATCAAGGCGTTGCCGAGGAGCCCTGAGCAGATCGGGCGGGCGCTGGATGGGAGGGAGTTTTGGAGGACGTTCGGGCTGTCCCCGGTGAAAGCGAGGCTAGAAGATTGAGTCGTGGTCTTTCGAGTAAGTCTGTCTCGGGTATCTGGTACTTAAGCTTGTGTGTAGCACCGGGATATCGCAGCTTCTTGTGGGCCGCGTCGACGTCGTATTCTTCACGTCTCCTCTGAGCGATCCCATGCGCGTGACAGAAGGCGACCTAATTTCTTTTGCTTGAGAAACTGTTCCCAAACCCGGGACGAATGTGACAGACGTCTATAGATTACAGTGTCGCCGCAAAGGGGGCATTCAAGGTCGCTATGTGATGTGTACTATAGCCAAACTCTGCGGGCCTGGGTATGTTCAAGCCCCTCACTCATCCGTGGTGATATTATGGCGGGCAACGGATTGTGAGTACTCTTCCGTCACAATTCTCAAGCAGCATTGCTTCACGTCCGGATAGAGCATAGAAAACAGCCATGCAGGCCCGAGCAAAGTCCAGTAACAAATATTCTTCATTGGCGTGGATAGACAGGTTTCCAAAATGGCCGCCGACACCGGGGAACCTGAGGTGTACGGTATACCAATTGCAGGAGCTCGAATACCACAGAGACGAAGGAGACAATAACGCGAGGATGCTGTCCGCATTATTCATCTTCCCAAGTCTGCAGAAATCGTCCCTTGATCACGATAACTGTGACCTACGTGATTAGGTGTTGCTCCGGTGAACTCCCTACCTCTGGAATTCAAATCTGTCGGCCCCTCAAGGAGCGTTGACAGCCGATAATCCAGCAGCTGCCGTTGCCCAGACGGCAGTGCTTCTCGGGCCTACTATCCGCTTTGCCAGTGCTGCCCACGGGGAATTCCTGACCTTTATCTCCACGTGGGCTAGAGCGGATCAACTTGATTGTTCTATTGCCGGATAACGATACCATCCTATCCAAGATGATGATACTGTGAAATGGTGAGTAGCCCCGAATGCCACTGCCCGAGTGAATGATGCTGCCCTACATATCCGCCGAACCCAAAAGCAATGGCACTGATATAGGCGGACGAGCTGTACGCCCACAACCCACACTTCAACATATGCTGACTGTTTTAATTTCCTCAAATTTCCGCAGTGAAATCTTGCTTTCACGTAAAAATGGACGTTTCGGAAGGAAATGAGAAGGTCGCTGCAGTAGATCAGACGAGAGGTGCTCGAGACAAACGAGCAGCAGTATTCATTTGAATAGTCGTAAAATCCACGTACACCATTTCCTCCGAGCCAAGCACGTACGTAAGTGACATAGATTTCAAAGCGGAATTAATCAGCACTGGCCGAGGTTTCCGGTCTTGGGTAATGTAGAAACTGATCACTCGATGAGCTTACCAAGCGACTGCCGCAAAACATGTTAAAACCCACTGTGTGTAGGCAATTGTACCCCACCGACTTCGCGCTTGCAGGATGCCCTCAGACAAGCGGTTCACGCTATACACTCACAAGGTACGTATTCCGTCAAGCCTCAATGAGTTCTGAGTACTGACTCCGATGCAGCTGGGCCCTAATGGGTGGAAGGTCTCGATGTTGCTCGAGGAGCTTGGTTTATCGAACGAGACCGATGTCAAGTTCCTTGAGTTTGACAAGAAAGAGCACAAGCAAGCTCCTCATATCGAACTGAATCCTAACGGACGTATCCCTACATTGGTCGATCACGGGTCTGTCGTTTGCTTCTGTCAGACATCTCACTGTTAACCCCAAAAGGTAATAGAAACGATGACTTCGCCGTATGGGAGTCAGACGCCATCCTCCTGTATCTGGTTGAAAAATACGATAAAGATGGAAAATTTGCTTTGCCTGACGCAAACGATAAGGTATGACCATCCAATATACTCAATTGCAAGTATGTGAGAGTTAATAAAACTACGATGACTGCAAGTTTCTCCAGCTGCAATGGCTGTTCTTCCAAGCTTCCGGCCAAGGCCCTTACTTTGGGCAGGTGATTATGAATCTTACAGGTGGTCAACGAATATTCAAATCACTCTTTTAGGGTAACCATTTCTTGTTCAGCCATCCGGCCGTGTAAGTATAACTTCTCCGAAGTCCCCGTGCGACCTGATTTATGACTCGGACATCTCTGTCACAGGCTACCGACCGCTGTCAAACGCTACCAAGATGAAGCTCAGCGAGTTATCAATGTGCTCGAGTCAGTATTGAGCAAACAGGAGTGGCTTGTAGGAGGCAAGTTCGGCATCACCGACATTGTAAGTCTGTCCTTCCGCCCTTCCGCCTCCTCATGGTTTCTCACTTCGCCGCTTGGAGGCTCTATTCCCTTGGCATGACATCGCCTTAAAAGTACTATTTTCTCCGGGGTCATACAATCCTGAGAAAGAAGCACCCCATGTCCATGCTTGGTACAAGAGGGTATCGGAGCGACCTGCGATCAAGAAAGTATGGGACGAGCACGAGAGATATGTACAGGAATCTGGGCTCACCGCGGTGGTGGCTGCTGCCCACAAACGGGTGATAGATGCTGCAAGTCAAACTTAGTAGGAACAAATTCTTCTGTAGCTCCTTGAATGTATTCTTTGTGCTAGTACGTATCTCTTGTGGAGGCAAGTACCGGTAGAGACTGTGCAAACAATGCAACCACGCTGGATTGTCTCGCGTGCCACCGAGGCCCTGAGATTTTCCATATCATGTAAAATAGGAGACACGCATAGCTGCAAATGTGATTGGTGATACGAAGGCGTCCTGGGCTCCTCCCGCCATTTCATGCACACTGTACGCTGCCACACGTGTGGCGCGAGAGCCTCCAAAGGCAAATATGGCCAAACACGGCCCGGACTTGTTTGTTCAAAATCCCTCCTGCTTACCTGCAGAGACGTCCATCTGTGACTCAGACAGGTACTTCGTGTCCTGCAGTATAATAACTAGTCCCAGTAACTTGATTGGAACCTCGCCACATCAACAGACCCGTAAGTTCCATCCTGGCGTCCAAGCGAGCCACATCTTACAAAAGCTCTCAGGAAAGCCATGCAAACCATGGGAAGCGCTCGGTTGCAGCCCTACAGCAATGCCACTTCACTGTCACCCATAGAGGACTTGCCAACCGAGATACTTACCATAATACTGTCTATGGTCCTTGCGGAAATGAGACATGCCAGACATGGCGCGGAGCCACAGATGAATGAGTGGTTCAAACTGACCCAAGTCAATACCCGTTGGCGGGACACCATTCTTTCTAATTACAGACTCATCCAGCCAATAATCGCCACCACACCTCGAGCAACAAGAGGTTTAATCTCCCTATGTCGGAAGTACGGTACTCCGGTGACGGTACGGGGCGATTTGACTCGGAATAACTTCAAGACTGAGTGCAAGATCTTCTCGAGAATGATGGAGAACCCGTGCAACATCCAAAAGTTGGAACTCACCGTGTCTACAGCCTTGCTGCGAGCTTGGGCCAGTCACGTACACATTTGTGGGAAACATGGGATGACGATGTTGGAGGATCTCATGCTTGCACGCCCGACTACAGATCTAGACGACGAGGATGAAAGTATGCTCCTCCTCCCGTTCGCGTCTCCAGCAATCCATAAAGTCTTCCTGGACCACTTTGGGTTCGATGCGCTCAGGCCACTCCTGAGTAGCTCGACCACCCACCTTCATCTCCAAGGTGACCAGGTCATCTCTACGACGGACGCAATTCGCATGCTGCAGCAGACCCCAAACTTGCTTCATCTGTCTATCTGGTGTTCTCTGAGCGACCAAGGAGCGCTCGTACAGAGAGCAGTACTTCCGGAACTGAGGACGCTGAACTTGTACCTCACCAGTGCCGCTGAAGGCGAATTCGTGTTATTTATCGACACGCCGACGCTGGACTGGATCGATATTATGCTCTGGTCACCAGAGGATGACAGGGTGCTGTCTGGAATCATGGCGTGTGTGGAGCACTTGGCAAACATGAATGCGGTGGCCCGCGGATACAAGGCGTGTACACTTCATCAGCGGGGTCGGCAAAGGATCGAGCTCTTCTTGACGGATGAGCTCTACTCCCGTGGAACAGTGCTGCCAGAAAGAGGTGTGCGTCTTGTCTTCGACAACTTTGAAGAGGGGCGCGAAGACATAATCCTTTCGCTCGTGGCGGACAGGCTCGGATCAACTCTACACCGCATTACACAAGTCAATGTGGAGGACGGGCTCGAGGATGATGATACCCAAGACTTTTTGTACTCAGCTGCAGCACTGGAGGCCTGGAGAATTCTGTTCTCCCATCTTCCCCGTGTGGAGCACCTTCGTTTGACGGGAGAAGGAGCACAGGCACTTCCATCCGGACTGTTCCAATACAATAATGTGTTGGAGATGTGGTGTCCCGTCTTCTACAGACTGAGCTCACTTGAGCTTGACTGGGTATGGTTCCGGGATGACCCCGAGGTGGACGATGACCACGGATTCTTAGCGGACCTGCTAAGATCATTTGAGTATCGCCGAAATGCGAACTACACAAATAAGCTTACAATAACCAACGGGATCAACATCTTCAAAGAGGATGTTGACGCATTGCGTTTAGTCTTTCGGGAAGTTACCTGGGACGAAGAATGTGATGATCAGACAACTACCGAGGGAGGTGAACTGGCATGTACAGGTGAAGAGCATGACATAGAAAGTGAGCAGCAGGGTGTTATGGTGTGAGCGATTGAGGATATGGTGACCGGAGCCTTGGTAGTACCTTGTACCCGTCAATGAGAAGATACGTCTCTCCAATTTCTTGCTTGGGAACCAAGAGAAACCGTACACCACCCAAGTCGCATTGATACTGGTAGACATACGATAAGAAATAAATGACAGAAAATATGTCTGATTTGAGGATATGCCGTTGCTGCAGGGACGTTTTGAAGATTGCATTTAACGTCGTGGGAGCATAGGCATTGCTGCCCGTCTGGTCTGGAGACTTGGAGATGTTCAGATCAGAGCGGTCTTCTCCCAGTGTGGTCGATGACTTCTAAGTATACAAGAGCTTGCAGAAAAGCTAACAAATCTCGAGATGACAGTGAAGACTTCGATATAATCAGATGGTGGACCATAATAGGAGAGACGGCATTTTCCGAGCACTTTGAAGGACGTATTTGCCACAAAGTCACAACACAAACATCGTCCCGAAAATCTCTGCAGCCTCCCGCAATGCCAGATGGGCCCTATGCGATATCTCAGGCCTCAGATATCAGCTGTTGGTCATGGTTAACACTACACGACACATGACAGACTCGGAGTGCTCATTTCGACGGCGAAGTTACGAGTGGCTCAGGATCAACCCGTAATCCGTTCCTCCCACAAGTGCTCTCATAAATTTTTCCAGTGCTTTCCAGTCGTGCAGTACAATGAGGAACACAATCGTATAAGAAATAGAGACCAAGTAATGACTTCATGATGAAGTGGTCTAATGGCGCCCACAGGGAACTCCGGATCACCAACTAAAGACGATAAGGTAACAGACTCAGATCTCAGATCTTGGTAGGGTCAAATCCCAACGGAACATAATAATTCTGCGTGTGGTGGGCTGTGACAAGCCACTCGCCCAAGCTTGAAGGTTCAACCAGCGTAAGCGCCGTGATGATTGCCACAACTACATTCAATCAACGCGCCACAGGTGGCAGCGCTTGGCATCTCGCTTATACCATCTCAGTGCTGTTTCTGCTCCTCACTTACACCGTTTCAGTAAAACTATCTTACTCTTTAACAAGCAGCGACGACACAACAGAAAGGCTACTGATTTACCTAACCATGCCCATGTTATCCCGAGTCCAGGTGCGTATGCCGCTACTCGTCCGTCCCCACATTTCCCTCATATATATTCTCCGCAGGACTCGTACAGGTCTTCCTCGACCGTTTCTCTCCCGGCGGAAATCATGGTCATGATCCTCGTCCATGCTATTGCAGAAGAGAAGGCCGCTGCGAAGGCGGAGGGATGCTCGCCACATTCGTGGATGAAATATCTCCACATCTGTGGGACATGGCGAGATCTACTACATACTGTGTCGACCATCTGGGATGACATCGAGGCCACGAACTCGGAAGTGGCGGAATACATGCTGACTCGGCTCGAGCTCGAAATCCAGCAGTAACAGCTGACTTCCACGAACCCTGCGACGTGGATGTAGGCAGCACAGGCGACAAGGTTCTAAGGGTGCTGAAGAAAGAGTCGTCGCATATCAGATCCTTGAAGCTTGTCATGCCTGGAGAGATGTGGCAACGCCTGGGACAGTGTGCCGCGCCTTGGTCCTTCGAGCGCTTGGAGTTCCTGCGGATCGAGGCACCGATGATGGAGGGCAGTCCCACCCATTTGCCATTCCTCGCTCCGGATCTGCAACACCTGCGTTCTGAAGGGTTCGTGCCGGCGGCAGTCAAGCAAGCACTTTCTCCAAACCTAAGAACGCTGGCCATCCATTGTTTCGATTTTACACAAATGGCAGATGTCATGGCAGTCTTGCAGGCCGTTCCAAGGGTGGAGAAGCTGGCCATGATGTTTCGTTGGGAAGAGGACGCGCACGACGGCGGAATTGCACAGATGGCGATACTCCCATCCTTGACAAACTTGGACTTTTTTATCTTCAGCACGAAGCATATCGAACTTCTTGCCTCTCTCCACTATCCCGATTCGGCTTTCCAGGCTTTTCACTTAGTGCCATATGACTGGTCGACGTCTGAACTAATTGAAGGGCTGAGTCGAACCGCTAACGAGGTCATAGGGAAGCACAACCTTCGTCATTGTACTTTCCGTACCCTGAAGCCCAAAGGATTACTGATCAGCTTTTCAAGGCTGCCAAAGGTTGCAATAGCACAGTGGCCACAATTCTCGATGACACTTCTCCACTATCAAGTTGAGGAAGAGGCCGGAATTATGGATAAGCTCGCCGAATATTTTGGCCCTTCTTTCGCCGCCATTGAGAACCTCTCATTCGAAGAACTGGCGGTCCGCTCGACAGCCAGTCTGGATTCATGGAAGGTACTATTTTGAGCCATGCCCAGGGTAATCAAGTGGGAGGTCCTCAAAGAGGCAGAGGCGAACTCCCGGGCAACCGAAGTACTCAACCAGATGCTATTCGATGAGGTTCGGAGTATGGTATCCAACAGGTTGGGGGGGTACGACAGTGAAAAAGACCCGGAAGAGTTCGACGGATGAGCGGGTAGGATGGGGACGCGAATTGCGGGTTTTATTGTACGTTGTTGTACCTTTAGTCGGCATATCGTGTGTCAGAAGGAAGTGGACAAAGCCTGCCTGTGATGTGCAGTGATCTTGTACTCTTATGAATCGACTGAACCCAGTAATTACAGAGTTTGATGACTCGCCAAGTGCCTCCTTTGCCATAACGAGGGTAAGAAAGGACGAAAATAGCCATTAGTACCGAAATGAGGAGCGCTCTCATCACTAGACGGTTCTGATATGCCATCACTTCCTTCTGTTGAAGGTCCCAACTGCGATGACTGGTGATTGCTAGGGGACACCATGTAGGCTATGTCAAGGAATTTACGCTTAAAACGGGTGTAAGTATGCCAAAGAGAACCGCTCAGCAACCAAAGGCGAGTAGTTAGCTGCGGAAGGCAACGCACTCTCATTGTACCCGGTTACTTCCAGCTTCGTGAAGGACTCGACAGCACATGCAGATGTATCCTGCTATGAAGTCTTAGCTCATTATGATAGCTAATGGTGGATTACACATCGTTGTCTCTCATACATTATTCCGCAAATGAGACAATACCTTTCTGTCCTTCGGAGCGACGTCCGCTTCACACTAATTTGCACAACTTTACAGTGTCTGCCCAGAGGGACCTAACATATGTATTTTAGCACTGGACACCGGCAGAAGAAGGTGGGTTCTCCTCACATCTCTCGTCTATACGCTGCGATTATCCAAGCCTAACGATGGACATCATGCGTGCCACAGAGAAACGTGGGAGACGCCACCCATCAAGCGTCTAACAAATGCAAACACAGCGTTGAGTAGCTTAGCCACATCTTCAACTTGACATGCGCTTGACACCTGAGCGGCGCTTGCAACCTACGACAGATTCCGTGCTGTCCTCTTCCCGTTCGACATCACAGGCGATGTCTCGAGTATCAAGAAGTCCGGCAATACCTGCGTTATTGCAACAACAGGTCAGTCATCCACCAGCCTATTTCATAATTTCTACCTCACACACCTACTCTTAATTACAGCCACAGAATTCCTACAGGTTGGCAACAATCAGCCGTCTTCCAGCAGAGACCATGGTCGCAATTCTGGTGCTTGCCGTTGCGGAAGAGAAGGCCGCAGCAGAGAAAGAAGGACACTCGCCACATTCCTGGATGAGGTATCTCCACGTTTGTGGCACCTGGCGCAACCTCCTGCAAAACAAGTCGAGTATCTACGAGTACGGCGAAGCAACATGCGAAGGGATTCTAAGGGTGCTGAAGGGGGAGTCCTCGCGCATCAGGGCATTGGACCTCACCATGCCTATGGAAATGTGGCTGTCGCTCTGCCATGGCAAGCCGAAGCTTTGGATGTTTGACCAGCTGGAGTCTCTGGTCGTGACTATGCCTACGTTTTGGTATACCCATGCCGCAATACCGTTCATGGTCCCGAAGTTGCAGGAGCTTCGCACGAATGGATTCGACCTATCTGCCATCCAGCCACTCATAGGTCCGAGCCTGAAGATGCTTGTCATCAGAGATGAAGAACCTACGCGAAAAAGTGACGTCCTCGCGGCACTACGGGCGGCTCCTCATCTAGAAAATCTTACCCTCAACGTTCGTTTCTGGAGCGGCATCGATGACTCGAGGAATCCGCCAAGCGTAGAACTTCCTTGCCTGAAATACGTCAGGGTGTACATCGAGAGCGAGGAGCACATTGAGCTTCTTCCGCTTCTCCGGTATCCAGACACGGCCTCGACCACCTTCGAGCTGGACTGCACAAGATACTGGGAGGAGTCGACACTAGTTAGCGACGTCGGTCATATCGCCAACGAGGTCATATTGAAGCAGGGACTTCGCCGCTGCCTTATCAGCAAATTCTCCACGTCGAGCTTCAAGATCGCATTCTCTAGGTTGACGGACGGCTCGGGTGGCATGACAGGGGGCAAAGAATTCACACTTGCCCTGAGAGGCTGCTGCAACGCCGACGTGGAGACCAGTATCATGAAGCAACTCGCCGAACACTTCGGGCCTTCGCTTGCGGCAATCGAGCAGTTGCAGCTCTATAGGCTGTCCATCCGGACACGAACGAGCGCCCGCGCATGGAATATCCTGTTCCGAGCCATGGCCAGGGTATACGAGCTGGAGGCGATTAGGACCACAGCAGCGCGCTTCCTAGCTGAATTCCTGATTACCCTTCGGACCGGAGAGACAGACACCGCCGAGAGGGTGTTCTGGAAACTCAAGAACGTCACATTGAGCCAGGTGCTATTTGGCCCGACATATCCAGATGCCGAGAGCGATGCATCTTTCCAAAACCTACTAAGGTTTGCTCAAATCCTTCACGCAGGAAAAAAGAGCGCAAACCTTACTATCATGGACGGCATAAATCTCCCAGCCGCGGATGTTGAGCGTGTGCGGGTGATTATGAGAGGCCTCCGATGGGGTGGGCAGATTGTCGTGAAGGGATAGGACCGGCATCAAGGGTGAGAGGATAATGCCAGACTAGACGATAAGAGGTGAAAAGAGAGGGTGCGATGTCAACCAAGACCGCGATCATC
>NW_006920421.1:210960-217953 GCF_000344685.1 Gloeophyllum trabeum ATCC 11539 | reverse complement strand
ATTGCCCTGGAGCTCGCCACATTCATGGATGAAATATCTCCACGTCTGTGGAACATGGCGGGATCTCCTGCAACAAATGTCGGCTGTCTGGGATAACATCGAGGCAACCAAAGCGGAAGTGGCGGAATACAAGTCGGCTCCCGGTCGAGCACGAAAGTCAGCCGTGGAAGCCTTCTTCGCAGATGACGATGAGGTGGAGCCAGGCGGAACTGATGACAAGGTCCTCGCAGTGCTGAAAAGAGATTCATCGCACATCATGGGCTTGAAGCTTGATATGCCGAGGGAGCTATGGCAACGATTGGAGCGAAGCAGTCCCATTCCTTGGATATTCAGCCACTTGAATGACCTGCATGTCACACCACCGAGCAGATGGCGCGGTCAACCACGGATTCCCTTCCTCGCTCCGCATCTGCGGGTTCTGCGTTCCGATGGCTTCGAGGCATATGCCATCCATCAATTGGTGTCATCTAGTCTGACGACGTTGGTCCTCCTTCATGCTGGTAGTCAGCGAAAACCGCACGTTCTAGCGGCACTGCGAGCCGTACCAAATCTAGAGCAGCTCCCCCTTCGAGTCTGTCTTGCGGAGGAGGAGAAAGGTGGTATGGATGCTATGATGATCGCAAATCTCCCGGCCCTTAGATACTTTGAGTTCTGCCTTGAATGGGAGGAGAATCTCTGGCTTCTAGGAGCGCTCCGTTACCCAGACACGACCTCCGTGATATTCGGCCTCTCATACGTCCGTGAGTGGGGGACGGCTGCCCTGCTTGAAGGCGTCGGCACGATTATCAACGGAGTTGTATTGAAGAAGGCGCTTCGTCGTTGTACCATCCGTATCTGGGGCACAGATGGCTTGATGATCTGGTTCTCAAGACTGCCGGGAGATACGGATCATACAAGGAGGGAACAAGTGATTACATTGATCTTTCGTGGCTACAAAGACAAGGATGAATACGGCAACTTGGGACTTCTGACTGAAAGCACCAGCTCGCAGCAGTCGAACACTTCCATGTCCAGGAAATGGTGGTTCGCACTGCGGCAAGCGCACATGCATGGAAGAACGTACTTCGAGCGGAAGACATCTCCACGAGGGAGTCAATCTCACGGACGAGGACGCCAGGCAAGTGGAGCTGGATGTAGGTACCACAGAGGTCGTGATCGATCCAAGATAGATGTAGATGTAGAGGCGGAAGGCAGTAGCACCAGGAGGAGCTGCAATCCGGAAGGAGAAGGCAGTGGGACAAGAGCAGGATATAGTTTCAGAGGATGACGGTGACTATATCAGGGAAATTTGTCAGAATCTGTGTATTGCAGCCTAATGATCCTGTACGTGATCACGTATCACCTCGTATCTGAATATACAAGAGTACCTTGGGTCTGTGCTTCTAGCAATCGAGTACCTGCAGCTCCATAGATACGAACATGCCCGGAAGGTCCTACTTTGGGCGATAACATGGGTGTAAGCCGCACCACATCTGGACGACAGCGGCATTATCCTAGCGGAGGGCCTGCGAACCCTTGAGGCTGAGGGGACGAAGCTCGTCAAAAGGATACTCCATAGTCTTCATCTAAATATTGTGCAATAATCCAAGAGCGTCCATTGTCGAACTCATGCACATACATAGTACACCCGCCTCGTATTGTCGTTAAGAACAACTTCATGACTTTACTACCCATCCGAGTATCAGAGGCCCTTGAGCGTCTGTTCGCATTGTATTAGTGAAGAGTTCAGATATTCAAAGTCGGTCACCTCGCCAGAGTGGTTGATAACCCACAACGCTAGAGTTCAAGAGATCCGGTATGGCGCACGTTGAAAGGGAGTGGTTTCCTAGTTCCTCGCACACGGACGGAGACGAACACCATATCTTGCATCCGCTGCCCATGCGGGAGGGTCTCCGATGGCGCGGCACGAGGACCGTGCGACGGAGGCAAGCGTGGGAGATGCCACTCCTCGCGCATAACAGGGGCAAACACGACGTTAAGTGCCACAACCGCGCCAAGTTGAACTTGCCTCGCTCCTTGACACAAAACCAACACTAACCACTTATCCTCGAACACTACCCTATTATCCAATATCAGCGACGATGCCTCGACCGTATGGAAGGCAGACTCATCTCACCGTGGTTGGCTTGTCCCAACGCGAGGTGAGCCGGTGGTACCCTCGCTCGTGCTTGTTGTCCGGGGACTCTAACCCGCTGGTACAGGATACGCATAGGCTGTCGCCAATCCGTCGTTTGCCTGCAGAACTAATGGTCGCCATCCTCATCGACGCTATCGTCGATGAGAAGGCCGCATCAAAGAAAGAAGGGCGCTCGCCACATTCTTGGCTAAAATTCCTCCACGTTTGTGGCACCTGGCGTCAGCTCATATACACAAAGTCAAGCCTCTGGACGGAGTTCAACGCCACGAGTGCGGACGTAACGCAGTACATGCTGGATCGCAGCGGCGCACAGAAAGCGGTGGTGAAAGGGTGCATGCGCGGGTACCCCGAGGAGAGGTGCGAAGGGATCCTCTCGGTTCTGCAGAGGGAATCGCGGCGACTTGAGAGCCTGGACCTCGACATGCACACGGAGACATGGCGGGGTTATTGCCTCGGCAACCCAGAGCCCTGGATGCTGGACGAGCTCGAGTCCCTAACGGTCGCGATGCCCATGTTCTGGTATGCGCAGGCGCATCTACCATTCTCAACCGCGAAGCTTAAAACGCTAGAATCTAAGAACTTTGACTTCCGCGCCATCTGGCCACTCATGGGCCCCACACTCAAGAAGCTCGTTGTCAGACTTGATGCGGCGCTACAGACACCGAGGGCCGTCCATGCCACTATCCGAGCGGTCCCCAACCTCGAGGATCTCACCCTGCACGTCAGGCTATGGAGGATCAACTTGATCGACTACTTGGTGACCCCGCAGAGCATCACTCTCCCATGCCTGAAACGCATCGAGTTGTACATCAACAGCGAGGAGCATCTGCGGCTGCTTGCCCTGCTCCAGTATCCTATCACGGCATCGACCACTTTCCAGCTGGACTGCCAAGACTCGTTGGTAGTGTCCGCCCTTATCAGCGGAGTCAGCCAGGCCGTCAACGACGTGGTGGCCAGGCAGGGCCTCCATCACTGCACCATGGGGGAGTTCAACACGTCCGGGATCCAGATCACATTCGCCAGGTCCAGGCAAGAGATGGAAGCGGGGATGAGTGAACAGGAGTTCAAGCTGGCCGTTAGTGGCTACCAGGTCGATCAGGAAGCCAATAGTATGGGGCAGCTTGCCCAACACCTCGCGCCTGCATTCGCATTGATAGAACACCTGCAGTTTCCCAGAGCAACCAACCGAAATGACAGACGTGCCCATGCTTGCAAGGTCCTCTTTCGAGCGATGATTGGGGTGCGGGAGCTGGAGGCTGTCGGGGGGAAAGCAGCACAATTCCTATGGCAGATACTAGCCCCCCGTCCGGCTCAAGGGACGACCGGGGCCGGAAGATTGTGCCCCAATCTCGAGAACGTAACCTTGCGCTGGATGCCGTTTGGTTGGCCAGAAGAGGAGTCCAAGATTGATAAGGCTTTTAGGAATCTGCTAAGCTTTGCTCAGTGTCTCCAAGTCGGAAAATACCGAACAAACCTTACCATCGTGGACGGGATAAATCTCCCGGATGAAGTTGTGGATCGCGTGCGAAGCATTATGGTGAACCTGGGGTGGGGTGGGCAAATCGTGGTCCGGGGGGGTTGGAAATTGTAATAGCGGGTGGAATAACAATGAGCGGGTCGGATGAGAGGTGTGTCCAGAGCGCGGGATGTCAATCGAAGAGTGCAAAGTTCCCTCGGGTCGTGTCGTATCCTGTTTCGTACTATACGTCCTACTAGCATACTCTACCTTTCACCGTCCTGACATAAGAGTCTCTTGACTCTCTATTCTCTGTGGAATGCAGAATGCTTCAAAGTTCCGACGAGCCCTGCGATCTTACCAGATCAGTTCTTCATCTAGTCACCAGAGTCGAGGTGATCAGAGCGATTCCTGGGTCATTGCACGAGCCTTTTCTCTTTGAATCCGCTTTCGTTTTCAGAGAACGCGCGCTTCGTGAACCTGCCAGAGGACGACCGACGTAGCTTTTGCTGCCGCAACGACAAGTGAGAGAGAGGAACAAAACCGGCCAATGGCGTCGCGACAATAAAGGCTCCCACGATGAAAGGAGACCATAGAATACAATGTACAGTAGTGGTACACACTGATAGACATATTATTATATCAATTATTACAAATACTCCTGTCTCACAAGCACTCCCACTTCTGACCATCCAGCGCAACCAGTCGGTTAAACAACTCCTCCCTCTTCTCCACCGCCGTACACAGTCTCGCCTTCCCCTCGCGGTCCACAATCTCCAGCCCATCCACAATCTCCATCCCTAGCGCATACCCAACGACCAGCCTCCCCTTCGCCCCCAAGCCGCCCACCTTCTTCAGCTCCCTGATATCGCTAATCGCGACGCTCCACTTTGGGTCGTCCTTCCCCGCCGGCTCGAACGACACGCACGGGCTCGTCGCCTGCGTGCTGATGATCACCACGCCCTTCTTCCCCTCGTACCGGCAGTTGAACGCTGTCGGGCCCTCCGAGTGCTCGGACTTGTGGTCGTGCCCGTGCAGCACCCCCAGCCGGCGCTTCGCGTGCTCGTCCCCGATCGTCTTCGCGCGCACCTGGTCCACGCCCATGATCGTGCTCACGCCCGTTCGCGCGGTGCCCCTGATGAAGTTCAGGAGCCGGTGCTGCTTCTTGGGCTTTTCCTCCCTCTGCGCCTCTTTCTCTGCCTGCTTCTGCAAGTCTGGGTGCTGGATGGAGTCGAGCTCGGCTTGAGAGACTTCCATGGGCATGTCATCCTTCGATAACGGGGTCGTCGGGCGTTCCGGAGGAGGCTCGTGCGCATCGCGCGATGGCGGAGGGGGCAGTGGCGCCTTGTGGGCTTCAGCAATCCTTAGGAGAGTAAGCGTAAGCTGGGCATTTGTCGGCGCTCCTTTCAGGAAGGTGCTGCGATGCCAAGATATCAGTCAGGACCGGTAATACACTCGTGAAACAAACCCCACGTACTTGCGCGGCTCAAGATACCACCTCCAGTTGGGAACCTTCCTCACGAACCATTCCATGCCTCTGACGAGGACGAGCTGGCCGAAGAATGCAATCCCAAGTATAAATGTAGTGCCACGATACACCATCCTCTCGTCCAGGAACAACGATCCCAACACGAGCGGGGCAATCATCCCCGCAAGCCTAAACCTGACAGCGTGCCCAAACGGCGGAGTGGGCGACAAGGCACTACGCTCATGACATCAGTGCACAACTTTTAACACAACACTCCAGATCAGCGCGCTCACTTTGCAAACATCTCCCAAACATCCGCAATACCCGCAACCGCTCTCATCGCCGGGCGCGTCTTCTCCCACATCGCCTGATTCACCGGCTCCTTCGTGCTATCCACCTCCCCCTTCGGCTTATTCCCGCTGCTCACCTCCTTCAACTCCCCCGCGCCCACGATCATCTCGCCCACATCCGGCACGCCCCGCCCAAGTTCCTTATCCGCGCCGGGCAGCGCCTCGTTATCCACAACGCCCTCGTCAGCCTTCCTATCCGACCGCGCCTCCTCCGGGCCCTTCCCGATGGCCGTTCCCGCCGCCAGCCCCGCGAGACTCGTGACAAAGTTCGACGCCTCGTGCTCAACGGCCTCGCCGCGGTACCGCTCCGGCGCGCCCGTCAGCGAGTCCTTGCTGTCCAGTTGCCCGGAGCGCGGTTGCTGCAGCGTCCCCGTCGAGGCGGACACTGCTGCGAGAGGCGCAGGGGGGAAGAGGAACGCACGCGCGGGGGGAGAAAGGATGAGGGTCAGGATGAGGGTCAGGAAGGCGGGGAAGATGATGTTCAGTGCCCAGGCGACGCAGTAACCCTGAGACGCGTCAGGCAAGTGCGGACTGTAGCAGCGACTGTACGTACCACCAACCAGGCAATAGTTCGATTGCGCTCGTTCCACGAACGTAGTCGCGCGATGTGCTTTGCAAATGCTGCGAGACCGATGACCTGGCACGAATTCAGCCACAGCCACAACTGATGAAGCGCTGCGACGTACCACCGTGGCATACACACGCTCAATCTGACTGCGCAGTTTCTCGGGTGCAAACTCTTCCTCATCTGCCGGCCACAGGTCCAAGCCGCCAGGAAGCGGGCCTTCTACTGCTCTGACGTGGTAAAGTTGCTGCAGCTCGTTGAGTACTTCTGCGGACATTCAGAAATATCACGCTTACCTGATTGAACCTTCTAATCAGCGCCCACAGGTTCTCGTTATCCAGCCCGCTGACGAGTTGTCCCCCTGCAGGTTTTTCCCATCCCACATCAACGAGCCCCTTATCCACCTTCTCCTCGCCCACCACTTTCCCGTTCAGCACCTTTCGCGCACGCGGATTCTCCGGTGGAAATGCGTCGTCCGGCCTGGACGACTGCACTCCTTCCGCAGCAGCCGAATATGGCGGGGGCTGCGTCGTGTCGATCACCGTCGGCTCCTTTGACTGGGACGAGGGTTGCGTTGGGACGGTGGAAGGCTGGTCGGTAGTTTCTGTCGGCTTCTGGGCGGGTTGGGGCGGCAGAGGTTTGTCGGACGAGAAGACCCTCACGGGACAACCGTCGTAAAGGTCGACAAGGTCGACACGCACCCGAGAGACCATGCGAAGGAGCCCTCGACGTAGAATACGAGCATTGCCGTTGCCTTGAGCGTTCCAGTTGACTTGGGTGTTTCCGGTCGCCGCTGGCTGAGAGATCGCCTGGACAGCCGGGTGGCTCGGCGGAGCCACGTACAACTGGTCGGACAAGTCTGGCGTCGAGTTCGATGGCTATAACAGAGAAAAAGACGAGGTACTGACCTCCTTCAAGGCTGCTTTAATATGGGACGGTGGGAATGACATCACAGTCGGGGCGGCTGTCAAACACAACTGACAGTTCGCCGCACCATATAGGAGTTGCGCAGTCACA
>NW_006920421.1:205177-210774 GCF_000344685.1 Gloeophyllum trabeum ATCC 11539 | reverse complement strand
CTTCTCCTCGCCCACCACTTTCCCGTTCAGCACCTTTCGCGCACGCGGATTCTCCGGTGGAAATGCGTCGTCCGGCCTGGACGACTGCACTCCTTCCGCAGCAGCCGAATATGGCGGGGGCTGCGTCGTGTCGATCACCGTCGGCTCCTTTGACTGGGACGAGGGTTGCGTTGGGACGGTGGAAGGCTGGTCGGTAGTTTCTGTCGGCTTCTGGGCGGGTTGGGGCGGCAGAGGTTTGTCGGACGAGAAGACCCTCACGGGACAACCGTCGTAAAGGTCGACAAGGTCGACACGCACCCGAGAGACCATGCGAAGGAGCCCTCGACGTAGAATACGAGCATTGCCGTTGCCTTGAGCGTTCCAGTTGACTTGGGTGTTTCCGGTCGCCGCTGGCTGAGAGATCGCCTGGACAGCCGGGTGGCTCGGCGGAGCCACGTACAACTGGTCGGACAAGTCTGGCGTCGAGTTCGATGGCTATAACAGAGAAAAAGACGAGGTACTGACCTCCTTCAAGGCTGCTTTAATATGGGACGGTGGGAATGACATCACAGTCGGGGCGGCTGTCAAACACAACTGACAGTTCGCGCACCATATAGGAGTTGCGCAGTCACAGGCACGATGGTGTCTGTGCTTTCAGAAAGCAGAAGGGGTATCGAGAAGACTAGACTCAGCACGAGGAACACGGATGGGCCGTAACAGAGGAAACTGGATGGTGAATCAGAATGCCACAGCGTGCGACGCTGATAGGACCCCGAAAGCCCTTGTGTATCCTAGAGGGTCAAAGTATACGTACTATAGGTCAGCATTGCGCGAGTATATTCGACTTGTGTAAGGGGACACATACCGCTCATATGCATCTTTTTGGTAGGGCTTCCTCTGAACATACCTGGAAGATGAAGACTAGGAGAGCAAACAGTAGCTTTACGGCAATGGGAGCATAAGTAAGGCTCATTATGATGGGGGGAAGGAGGGAAGAGGAAACACGAAGAGTAGCTTAGCACGTCCACCTTATATACCCCCAGAAAGATATGGATAACGAAGATCAGAGACATATCTTCCTTGACATGAAGAAGAAACTATTGACTGATTCGGTAATGTAAGTGCCATAAACGGCAACTCTTAGGATAGACCGGCAGATTCCGCTAGGTAGCACGACGCCACCAGCGGAAATCATCTTTGTTCCTCCTTTGGTTTCAGTGGTAGCATCCATACCGTATCTTTTTCGTCCTACATTCATGTGCGAGGCAAGAGGAAAGATTTCCCATTATCGCAGTGTTTACTTATGCACTATATCACTTCGACTGGCATTGGAGATCGTCAGTTAATACCGCGGATGTAGCAGATAATGAAGAGAAGTTCTACACGAGGAAGATGAGAGGTAAAGTCGAGTAGACATATGACAGAATACGAGAGCGCTATATGGCTATGCAGAACCTCGCACGACCCCGAGAGAACGCCATACTCTTCGACTAACATCCTGTGCTCTCGACACACCGCTTGTCCTTTTTTCGCCTTACTTTCAAAAAGGGGGCCACTCTTCTCGATCAAGATGTGCCCGCCCCATCCGAGGCTAGCCATGGTCTGTCGCACGCGCTCGACATCCCCGTCTGGGAGACTTATCCCGTCCACAATGGTGAGTTTTCTTTGGTTGATTCCGAAACAGATACACTTAGCAAAGCTTAGCAGATTCCTGTAAGCCCTGTCACTCACGCCTGTTCGACTGAACAGATTCTCTCGGGAAGATTGCGTTCTGCGGACCCGGGAACATCCTTCAGGCCCCATCTGCCACTTCATACCGACGGGGGGGCAGGGCCTCCCATAGGAACCGCGCCGTCCACAGCATCCATCTCCCGCACTCAAATCATCACTCGAAAGAGGGCTTTCCAGGCATGAGCGCGCTTGTCAACCCTGTTAGCTGCTCTGGGAAACTGCAGGTGCTCTTTCACTGCGACCGAAGGCGCGTGGTGTTGAGGCAGATTACATCAGATCAGCAGAAATGATATCTGTGTGAACCTAAGCAGCTAGGTGCGAAGTCATTTTCCGAGTCGGAAGCCATTCAGCAACTAATTCATGTTGCCCATGGTCCGCCCTACCAACTCCTGCTGAGTGGCTGTATCGGCTACTCTCTGGTGAGTAGCAGCAACTACTTGCAACAATCCAGATTCCTGTACCCGACGTTCCCCTTCTTCCCATACTTTCCTGACGGCAGGTCGCTCCAGCATGCGGCGCTTCCTTCGCGATGTCGTACTATCCTTCTGGGAGGTAGTGACGTATGGCTATTCCGTGCCATCCGAACAATGCCTTGAGTGACCTCATCAATCCTCTGTATAAAGGTAGTGACGGGAGAAAGTAAGCTCACGATGTCCACGATATCGAACTTTCCTTCTACGAGCGATTCCTGCTTGCTCATAGCAGACTCGAGAACACCGATGAGGCGCTTGATTTCATCTTGGTAGTGTTTCGCCGCGGTGGGGACCCCGAGGCATCGCAGTATCAACATCGTAGCCATGTCCTTCAATGCCTCGATACTCACATGACACGGTGCACGAAGAGAAACGAGAGACCTAGTGCTGTGGTCAGCTTTGCCTTCTATATCACATATATCATATGTAGACTCACTGGTCCGAAGTAGGGCCCTTGACTGGAAGCTTGGAAAAACAGCCACTGTGACCGCCGATACCAGGAGTCCGCCCCGGGCATCAGAGGAATGTGTTTGGTCTATAATATTATATCAGACGTCACTTAACGTGAACTTCCCATCCTTATCGGATATCTCCACTAGATAAAGCAGAGTCGCGTTCAACTCCCAGATCACAAAGTCATTATTTCTATAGACCGGTCATCCCGGTTTGATACTGACCTTCTTTAAAGGCCAGCGGGTGCATGACTTACAGATGATCGACTAACGTGGGTATACGACCATCGGCGTTGACTTCAACTCGGTCTGGTCGTAGAGCCCGAGCTCCTCTGGTAGCAAGGTAACTTTCCATCCATTGGCGCCTGTCTATGACAGCCTTCGGGTCGATATGTGTCCATGCGAAGGAGTCATCTCTTACCTTGAATGTGTATAGCGTGAAGTGCTTCTCGGATGACAGCTATGGTTGGAATAAGAGGTGACGGCGGTCGCCAACTGTATCTTACCGACGTCAACTTTTTTATCAACATCGTCAGAGTCAGATGCAAGGTTGGGTTGTGGTACCGATGCACTGGGCAATAAGTACGACAGCGTTCTGATCGATAGGCAGAGTATTAGAAAGCACAACCCGTGGTACTGGCAATGTCCCCATCCATATGATTAGCCATGCAAATATATGCTAGCAGTCAGCCAGGGCTATCCCACAAGAACCTCCACCACGAATATTATAGTGCAGACAGATAATTTGGTCATGTACGGACTCTACTATGTCATCTCTCTCGTTTTACTAGTAGTCAATAATTATTGAATATAGCGAGCACCGTGAACGCTACTGAAGCAGACGCTTGTGGCTCCTACTACTTCTGATTCGCAGCTTCTGCTACCCTCTGGTGAGCGGCTGCAAGTCCCTCCTTAAACGGAGATTCCTGCAGAAATCCATCGCGCTGTCCCCACACTTTCTTGACGGAGGGACGTTCTAGCATCATCTTGTACCAAGCGTTCACATGCGGCGCCTCTTTCGCGAGGTCGTAAGTCCCTGGCGGGAGGTAGTATTGTATTGCCGCGTCGTGCCACGGAAATAATGCCTTTCAGATAATGTAGTCAGCGTTCTCGTTGTCAGAGTCAAGAAGGCTGTGGGGCACACAATGTCGACGATGGTAAACTTTCCTGCTACAAGCCACTCCTGCTCGCTCATGACGCACTCCAAAACGCCAATGACCCGTTTGATCTCATCCTGGTAACGCTGCACGGCTGTGGGCACTCTGTAATAGGTCCGGTATTAGCATCGCTGAATTGAATTCCCGACTTGAGAATGGCCAGTTGAGACTCACATAACAGGGTGGGCGAAAAGGAAATGCGAGATCTACTGGCATGGTCGGCTCGTCTCTACGATGAAGAGGGAGTATATCCCACCTGTCCAAAATAAGGCCCCTGACCAGATGCCTGGAAGAATAACCATTGCAGCTGCTTATACTGCATCGAGCACTCAACGTCAGACCGCAAGCTGAACCAGGCCGAGCCCTGTATACCTTCTCGTTGTGGTCGGACACGGTGAATCCACCCCCTTTATCATACTTCTCTACAAGATAGAGGAGGATCGCGCAGGATTCCCAGATCACAAAATCATTGTTCCTGTTGCCTCCCAGCTTTACAATGTCTCATCCAAAGCCATTGCATGGATTACTCACGAGTGATCAACCAAAGTAGGAATACGTCCGTTCGGGTTCAAGTCGATATGAGGGGACGCTTTGACTTCATTCTTGTTATCATCGACTTCGAGATATTTGAGCTCAGTCTTTCCGTAGAGACCAAGCTCTTCGAGTAGCAAAGCAACCTTCCATCCATTGACCCCTGTCTATCAAAGGCGAGCTATTGCGATTCAGATACATAGTGGGGGATGTGGGCACTGACCTTGTGCGTATACAGCGTGAATTGCTTCCTCGACAACATTCCGTACGACTCGACAACTTGTCGATGGGTGGAAACAAGGTCCAGTTTTCGGATTATGTATTAGTATCCCAAAAATTCCTCGAGTCACGAGAGACGGCAGCGAATCTTGTTTACAGAACCAATGTCCGGGCTCAGTGCCCAGTGCAGAGGTACAGTCTAGATACCCCTTTCGGTCAGTTGCAGCTGACGTACATGAGATCCACTACTTAATCCTCTGCTGTCATTTTATATCAAGAAAACATTGATCTCAGGACGTCTGTGGACTCGGAAGCAGTCCTCAGGTCCTAGTGAAAATTTTGGTAGCAGCACGTCAGCGGCAGAATGTGGCGCGACGGAGTACCAAGCAGAGACAAATATTTGTACTTGTTAAAGGGCCTATCCCACACCAATTATTATTAGGGGGAGTGAGAGTACTGGCCGGTTCTACGCGTGTTCTGACCCTTCATTCCGAGTCAGTTTCTGTCATAAAATCCAGTGGGATTGTTGAGTAGTAGGGAACTGCATAATTAGTAAAAAAAACAGACACAGGGTTGACCTGGGTTTGACTACGGTATCCGAGTCTTTTAGAATTGTCGATTGCCCGCTGTGGTATGCATTGCAGTCCGCAGTCTGAAGATATCATGTGGATAATTTTTTCTATTATATTGCATTCTTCTTCGAAATCGTCTATCTACATACTATTCGTAAGTACGGTCATTCTGCTGCTGCAGTATAGTAGGACGGCACAAGCGACACAGGGCGAGTGGCGTGGGAATATTGACGATAAGCATGAACAAACAGTAGAAGACACCTCGTTCATGATCAACACATCTTCAACCACATCAACAACGCACCAACATCGCTGAAGTTTTTCTCGTCCAAAAATCACCCGAATCTAATAATTTTGGGAAGGATATATCCAATCAACTCGACCCATTGGAAGCTATTTCTCTCGCGCTACTTCGAGCTGCAATCCTGATTCCTCAACTAACCTATCGCCGCGACGCACTAATACATCCAAACGGGCCACAAA
>NW_006920421.1:196322-204717 GCF_000344685.1 Gloeophyllum trabeum ATCC 11539 | reverse complement strand
TCATGATCAACACATCTCAACACATCAACACGCAACAACATCGCTGAAGTTTTCTCGTCCAAAATCACCGAATCTAATAATTTTGGGAAGGATATATCCAATCAACTCGACCCATTGGAAGCTATTTCTCTCGCGCTACTTCGAGCTGCAATCCTGATTCCTCAACTAACCTATCGCCGCGACGCACTATACATCCAACCGGCCACAAAAGAACGCCTGCTATCGTCTTGAGCTTTTTCATTTAGAAGAAGAGTACGCGATAATAGCACGACTTGCTGTGAGTTATCCCCATCACGTTGATGCCAGCCACATTCCTGACTGGATGTCATTCCAAGTTTTCGTCGACCACTAGCAGCCGAATCCACAGAATTCTAACGATATAAAACCATGTCCGATGTTCAAAGGCTGCCTCTTACCCTCCAGCACCAAGTGATCGAGTGCTACTTGGAGGACGCCACTCCTGCCGACAGGCATGACCCATACCCATATGACGAGTGCACCCGCCTCATGTTGGTATGCCATGATTGGGAATCCTTCATCGTTGAGTTAACGATATTCTGGAAAAATATCACTATCACGGACTCCGGGGCCATGGGACGTGCCATCATGTGGAGTGGGGATGAACCGCTCGACATTTGTGGGCGCCTAATCGATGTAGAGGAGGAGGAGGACCTATCGCGGCTCGACCTTCTTCTCCAGTACAGAGGACGAATTCGGAGCCTGGACTTGATTACCTCAAGAATGGTACTGGCACAGTGGGATGCGGACCGTTACACTGAGGTCTCCGTACTGGAGGATCTAGTCTTGGAGACGATAGACGGCACACATGATGACCCTGAAACCTGTGAAGAGGATCTTCTCGCCATCTTTAAAACTTCCACGTTGAGGATGGTGGAACTGAAGGGCTTTACTGACCGGGAGGCCAGCACCTTGATGACGAAGAGAGTTGAAGTGTTGAGACTTCAGGGGATGACATTCACTGTGACAGACCGAGAATACATGAGGAGACCATGGAGGACGCAGAAAGATGAGTCGATCATTCTACATGCTCTGGATTCCATGGAAAGTATACGCCGTTTGGATGTGGACTCGGGGCTATTCGGGGAGACTGCACGCTACCCACAGGATGTCAGTCTCCCCACCCTGCATTCTCTATCCTTCATCATCAAGACGAAGGAGCACGCAAAGGGCCTGGGTCTCTTACATGCACCAAATCTGCAGAACGCTTGCGTTGAGTTCTTGGCGCTACCCAATGACCTGAACTCGGAGCTGCCTTCGATTAGCCGTACGTTGGACACGATACCCTGGAATACAGAAATGTCTGTGGCTCGATTTGTCTTAGAGGAGACGGATGGTCTATGCATCACCTTCGCAGAGGGCTCGCTGGAGGTGCTGCAAATGCACTTCCATCACGTTGGAGAACTCGGGACAATCTTGCGTCTTCTAAGGTATAACCTCTCGCGGTGTCTGGGGAAAGTTAAGAATCTACATATTCTCATGCACGATGGACAAAAAGCGGTGAAGAAGCTCGAGACGGAGGCACTGGTCTTATTACTATCGGGTGCACCAGAGTTACGCCACCTAGCAGTTCAGGTCCCTATGAAGCCGGACGATGTGCTCAAGCCGTCCCGAGTGGAGCTCGACAGACTTGAGTCTATTGCAGTTGGAATCACCCACGCCGAGGACGCCCGCTTTCTCACCTACTTGGAGGCGCCGGTGTTACAGCATGCAAGCTTCAAGGTCAGCGCGGCGGACGAAGATATATCCTCCATCTTGAAATCCGTTGCACCCCATCTTCACAAGATCATTGAGAACAGGTCATTACCGGTCGCCCAGTTCCAACTATTGGGGCGGACACGACACGATGTACACATTACTCTGGGCGACGGAGAGGGACAACTTCCGGGGATCGATCTACAGTTCAAGGAGATTAGAGCCCAGGCAGCCCTGCTGCACTCTTTAGCAACACACGTTGCTCCCTGTTTTGAGCTAGTGGAGAACATTTCCATCCGAAAGGGAGATGGATACGCTCACGGCACCGGGGCAGCATGGCGTCAAATCTTCGAGCCGATGCTCGAGGTTCGCATGTTACGCGTGGAAGGGCAAGGCGTTAAGGCAATGCCGTCGGGGCTCGCGTACAGAGACAACAACGGGGACACCCACCGCCCGCTTTTCCCTGCCCTACAGTCGCTAACCCTGCAGTCGGTCTGGTTTCGACGGCCGAAAAAGAAGGGAAAATCCAGATCCGGGCCAACGTTCATTGGCGATCTTTTAAGATCATTAGAGTGTCGCGACAAGGCACAATCACTTAACAAACTTACTGTTGGTAAGGCACGCAAGCTTAACAACGGCGACATCGTGAAGTTGAGGGCCTTGGTAAAGGACATCACTTGGAATGAGTGATAAGACTGAACTGCAGGGCCAATTGCCCAGAGTTCAAGGGGATTATTGGACGGACCTGTTACGAAGCAAGGGCGGGAAAGAGGCAGGGGAGAAGGGTTTAAATGTGGGAGCAGATTGTCGCCATTGACGGGAAATACTGAGTCGCATAATATATTAGTATGGCATTGGGGATGTACCGGGTGGAAATCTTACTAAGTTGAATATTCCTTTGCAAAAAAGCGAGGGTCATCCAGGGATCGGAGAAGGGTTAGCGTAATAAGCGAATGGATACGTTTGCGAGACTCTAGGCCATTTCAAATGCAGTGGCTTCAGCGAACCATGCTCTTGACGATTGACGACATACCGACGGGTCCACGTGAGGATGGAAGTTGGCAAAATGTCCCAGTCTCGTTCCTTCCTCGCGACACCGAGTCTGCGCAATGAGGAACACTCCTTGATTGGATTCGGAATAAGTAGAGGATATTGTTCATCACGTTTCTTTTACAACCGTATCGAATTTGCCATCCTGAGAAGCTTCAACATACCGTCTCAACAAGCTACACCAAGTCGAAGGGAACAGCGTCCGAATGAATACCTTCGTGGTATGTCTCGATACGCCACAATCAAGGTCGGTACAGCAAGAACTAAAGGCCTGCATATGTCGTACGCGAGAGGGCTCTTCTTCATGACTCGTTGTCCTTCTGGCACTGGAGGTCGTAGGCACCGATATGATGAATCTGTAGCGTACAGAATTGCATAGGTTCTGCACCCAGTATTTCCTCGATGTGTCTCCAAGGCAGGCTCCAGTCGCCATAGATGCTGATATTCTTCGAGAGACCGCGTCCGATAGAGACAGCTACTTTGGGTAACAGTCAAGATAACAGATACCGCACGACGAAGGCCGAGACAAAGCAGGCAAGCCGGACGTTTAGAGACCGCCTAACAGACACATAGCATGAGAGACTACTTTTGAAGGTCTGCGGACGACTTGAGAGGCCCATGGGGAGCGTATAAGGGGAGATGGTTATCACGATGGGAGAGATGAACGAGATAAGCTTACTGGGAGAGCGTCTCCTCCGTTTCGCATTCCGTCCACTGCGGAACGGCATCGTCCGGGCGTGTGTACATGTAGGTGTGGCGACGAGAGCTTTGGCTGTGCTTGGTCTCCGAAATCCTGAAGCCACCGGCGCATGTGCGTACGGCGTATAAACTCAGTAGAAGAAGCTTGGATATGGACTGTACTCACCCGTAATCCAGAAGCACCCAAAGTGTCAGCCCCGGATGGCACTGCCTATCAAGCAGTGTAATAAAGTGAACTGTGACATCCGCAACATCAGGGACAGTGGACTCCCGGGCATCTCCTACAACCTGTCAAATACCACGGATAACTCGGATACATTGAGCAGCCTTTCACTCTGGTATGGCGCTGAAGCGGCTCGCCAGACGTGGGTGTTACAAGGGCCCATCCGCTATAATTCCTGGCTTTTGTGATAAAGAAGATCACGTCAGGTGGTACATACCTTGGGACAACACCCCGTAGTCAGTGAAAGATCATTTGACTCCCCTGGCGATCGCTGAGTGAACACGTAAACTCAGATTTCATCGTACATGGTCTCGAGAAAAATGGTGAACCGTAGCCATAATTATCCTGTAGATCTGAGCGACTGGTTTGCGTCCTATAGCGTAACTTCGCCTATGCGCTACGCCGCCGACAGTCAGAAGCGTGGCTCTCAAGTTGATACTGACACGGAGGATGTCTCACAAGGGGTGAAGCTGCTGCTGCCGCAAGAGTAAGCGGGGGTATCGAAGAAGCCTGCATTCTCCTTGATTAGGAAGTGACATGGGCCATGAACGTTTGAACCCCAGAATGAAAGAAACAGATGGCCACACCGGTATTTGGCTGTGTTTGGAGACGCAGTTCTTAAGCCGCCACAACGTGCTGAACGAAAGCACCTCAGATATCTTCCACACCATATCTCTGGCATAGACAGTTGCTTCACCCGACGCACTGGAAATAGAAAGAGATAACGCTACGCTATACCACCATAGCCAACAACCGTAAGCCATCCGGCTGAGAACTCTATCGATATCTGAGCCACACTCCTGATTCTCTGCGACCCAAAGACCAATCACCGAAATTTCGCCCTAACATCATATCCAACATCAAAGCCTCAAGACTGCTATACCACAGCGAGGCATCAGATACCCAGTCTTACCGCTGAATCAGAAAACTGTAAGTAATCCTTCCCAACCTGTTTGAGCCACATTCCTGAGCATGAAGGGTCACAGCCAACCACCGAGCATCTACTTCGTCCTCACCCACCAGAATCTTGAGCATGCCTGTTCCTAGTGGATTCGACCGACTTCCCGACGAGCTCGTCACCGAAATCCTTCTCCAGTACCTGTCCAGCCACACGCCAATCCCTCTCCGCCGTGATAAGCGATACATGCACCTCCGAGCTGGGATAATGCTAGTCTGTACGCGCTTCAGGGACGTCGTCTACGGCGACGGCGCATTCTGGCAAGGCGTTACGATCACCAGCCCAGGCGTCATGAAAGCAGCAATGACGCGTAGTGGGACACGTCCCCTCTCCGTCGATGGATACTTGGATCGGCAAGACACTAGGGAGGAGCAAGCCCAGCTGATGCTCATCGCGGACGAGGCTGAGCGTATCCGCTCGCTCAACTTGGTCACCTCTCGAGAGCTGCTGAGCCTGTGGAAAGTGGAGTTGCCGAATCTCGAGGTGCTGGCACTAGAGGACACCTCAGGACCTGACGCTGATGACGACCAAGAGTTCGATTTGCTGAAGTACTTTCGAAGCCCGTACCTCAAGATACTGTGCCTTGACGGCCTTGCTTACAAGGACATCAAGCCCATGTTCGCTGAGACAATTCAAGAGCTCGTGATATCAGAACCGCGGGGAGATATTACCGCCTGGCGGCTCTTGACGGACCTTCGAGCGATGCCCAACCTGCGGAAGCTAACCGTCGCATTCGACATGGCGGAAGGCGCTGGCACACATACCCTGGTGGAATACCCACACCTCGAGTCTTTGACTCTGAAGATGAGCGGATTTGAGGAAGCCGAGTTCCTCAGATACCTTGATGCACCACGTCTGCTGGAAATACGACTCAACATCTTCGCAGAATACGCAATGACATTCGTCGGCATGATGATAGCCCGCAGGTTACTAGACCGTGTCGCAGCAAACCAGCAACTTGATACAGCGATGTTCCATTCACCCGGTGCTAGACAGTTATATATGTCGCTGATGGCAGAAGGGGCCCCGAGGCGAGGGATACATCTCGCATTCAAGAAAGTCGAGCACCTGAAGAATCTTATCAGCTGTCTCTATTCGTTATTTCTAGATCAATACCTCGGTGCGGTTCGCAACCTCATTTTACCCAGTGGGAAGAGATACGTGGACGGTGCTACGACCAGGCGATACCAACTCTTCGAGGCGATGAGTAATGTGCGTTGTCTGCGCATAGAAGGCTGGGGCAGCAACACGATCAGCTCTGGCCTGGATTATCGGAGGGAGAAGGAGAAGGAATACCGACCGGTGTTCCCGTGCCTGGAGACGCTGGAGCTGGACTCTGTCCGGTTCTGGCAGACCAAAGCCAAGAAAGGATTCATAAACGATCTGATGAAGTCGTTTAAGCGTCGCAAGGCGCAACCCCTAAAACAACTAACCGTAACCAACGCCATCAGGTCCAAGGAGGGCGATCTGTCGAAGTTGCGGAAATACGTGGACAAGATCAACTGGGACGGCATTGAGAATGGAGGGGAAGGGGACAGCAGTGTTGCGGCAGTTTGAGAACCATACAGGGAGGATGAGAGGGGAGAGGAGATTTGAGGGACACTGTTGGGGAGACAAGGACTGACTAAGTCTGATGATACAGCGAATGAGAAATTATGTATGACAGTTTCTTCAATCACATTTGACAGCGTGTCGTGCAGGATTCCTCCAAGACCATCCAAAACAAACAACCAACGACTGTCTTGAGGCCTAGAAGATGACCTGGATGCGGTAGGTCGTCCAATGATGCTTTCTGACCAGTAGACAAGTAAGGCCAGGCCGGTCCTTCATTTTTGTGAATACGGTCATCGAAGCCGTCTCATTTCTTCTCCGCAATCGTTGAGCTGAGCTGAGTGCAGACTGTGGCTGTTGGCAAGGAGGGACAACCGACACGGAGAGATTGCACAGACAAAAACTCAGCCAGGATACTTCCTCCAAGATGCATGCTGCTGACGGGTGAATGATCGGAAGGATAGCTGTAGTGTTAAGGGCGGACGGTATTGCTTCGTTAATGGCAAGACTCAGTTAGCTATGAGCCGGACTGAGCAGCGTGAGCGACGAAAGTGTTGTGACGGCGCTCATGGAAGCAAAGCGAAGACGTGCTCTGGCCACGTTGAAAAAGGCAGCTGCGGCGCTATGGTTCCGCGCCTAGAATACATTACATTTTCACCCCATGGACTTCAGGCCACCACTTGCAATACCGATGGCCCGCTCATTTTACAGAACGCCAGATTACAAGTGATCCAGCTCAATGGACCTCTGCAATTCCAGCTATCTTCGTCCAAGATCACGCCGTCGGCCCGACAGATACCCCACATCCACGGCCGTGGTAGAGGGATATCTCCCGGGCATCGAGTGCGAGGTCACCTCGAGAATCAGGACTGCTGCGGGGTCGCAGCCGACAATTGTGGCAGAAAACGAAGAATGTCACGTGCCCTTTGCCCTCAGTCAATTCAACGGGGCCTTTCGCTGTGTCATAATGCAGGATGCCGCCCAGTAGTCTCGCCTGCAAATCGAAGTGTCCATCAGCTAGAAAATGTAGTCTGCTAGGCCAAGAAGTGCGCGTTGAAGGGGATATGACTGTTGAAGCTTGAAGAGAGGCGACGACAAGCGATATCGAGAAGTTCGACCTCGTGATGAAAAGAACGTCGCCATTATGCTGACTCTGTATCATGGTACCTTCCGCGGTGTTCGGACGATTCTCCAACAGAACCAGGGAGTCACAATACGTCGTCGAGAAACCATCGATACCCAGGACGGAGGACGGTGGACCATACGGGCAGCCCGTTTATGCATCTGACAACGGCTTCGACTGGAGGGCTTGAGCTCGAGGGCTTCCACATGCGTTATGCTGACTCTGTATCTTGATCCGGCGTGTTGCCTCCGCCCTTGTAAACGAGGTAATACCACAGGGCGTGCGTAATCAGGAACTGCTGCAGCGTATCCATCTTCAAGGACGTGAACATCGCGAGGGCTGCGGGGATGCATCAGCTTACCAGCCAGGTGAATATCGCCTAACCAGCAGCCTAGTCAGAATGTCCCCGCAAGGTTCTGAGAAAACATAGACAGACCAAGCAGTTTATCATCCTCTCGGCCGGATTGAGCGTCTGGCAAAAAAGCATAAATTGAGCGAGAGCGATGTCGTACAACCTATACTATAGTTTAGCAACCATCGCAGTATAGTCCTGGAGGAACGTACAGATATGAGACAGTAGTGCCGGAGAAGATTGCTCCGTATGTGGGTTCCAACGAGGCCATGGTAAGATCTCGTGCAGCTGAAAAGGCAGATTAGCGAAGGCATGCTCGAAACCTACTTATTATAACCAGCCGCACTCTTCCGGGGCGGGTCGGGGGGGGGGGCGTTGGCAAAGACAGGCCCGATACCGCAGTTATAAAAGTGGGAAGGGGCTGGTCACGACGAGGTGTTTCCGCTGAACTCACACTCCCTAATGAAATGTACACGCCGAGCGGGAGGCAGTTTGGTCGTGAGTAATAGTTATTGTGGATTAATATCAGTATGTCGGCGGAGTGTCTTGACCGACATGGGTAATTTAGAATCCTGAAGTGTATCACTTACAGCCTATTCTAGCGCAAGCGAACGTGTTGGTGTTGGTGCCCACACGGAGCAGACACTATCGCTGTTGACAAATGAGCCTTAGCATTCCACATCTTGCCGTGATGACTAACGTTGAGTGGCAAGGTAAGACGGCCGA